>NW_007246011.1:116020-204507 GCF_000164805.1 Carlito syrichta
TCTGCATCTAATGATATAATCATGTGGTTCTTGTTTTTACATCTGTTGATGCATTTAATTACATTTATGGTCTTGCGAATGTTGAACCAGTCCTGCGTCCTGGGGATGTACCCTATTTTGTCATGGTGGATGACTTTTGAGGTGTATTTTTGGATCCAATTTGCTAGACTATTATTGAGGAATTTTTGCATCTATGTTCATAATGGATATTAGCCTGTAGTTCTCTTTTTTGTTGTTGTTGTTGGATCTTTACCTGGTTTGGGTATCAGTGTGATGCTAGCTTTGTAAAATTATTTGGGGAGAATTCCATCTTTCTCAATTGCCTGGAATACTTTCAAAGGGCTTGGTATCAATCCCTCCTTGTACATTTTGTAGAATTCTGCTGGAAAGTCATCTAGTCCAGGGCTTTCTTTTTTGTAAGTATGACAGAGTCAATTTCCTGGGTTGTTATTGGGCTATTGGTCTCAATATCTTCTTGTTTCAATCTGGGGAGGTTATGTGATGTCAGAAAGTCCTCCATTTCATTTAGGTTATCAAGTTTGTTTTCATATAGATGTACATGGTAATCTCTGATAATCCTTTGTATTTCTTTGCGGTCAGTTGTGATTTGATCTTTTGTATTGCTGATTGTGTTCTTTTGGGTTTTTTCTCTCTTTTTCTTGGTCATGCTGGCTAGGGATCCATAGTCTTGTTAATTCTTTCAAAGAACCAGTTTTTTGTTTTGTTGATGTTTTCTACGATATTTTTGTCTTTTATGTCCCATATTTGGGCTCTTATTTTGGTGATTTGGAGTCTTTTGTTAAAGTTGGGGTTTTGGTGGTCTTCTTCTTCCAGCTCCCTTAGGTGGTTTGTTAGGCTCTCCACTTGTGATCTTTCCATTTTCTTGATATGTGCTCATAGAGATATAAATCCCCTCTTTGAACCGTTGTCATGGCATCCAGAGGTTTTGGTAAGATGTTTCTTCATTTTCATTTGTTTCCAGGAATCTTTTAATTTCTGCCTTGATTTCAGTGTTGACCTGGTAGCTGTTCAGCATCATGCTGTTTAGTGTCCTTGTTTTTGTCAGCTTTGGGGAAATGTTGTTGGTGTTGATATTTATTTTTATTCCACTGTGGTCTGAGAGTGTGCATGGCCAGATTTCAACCTTATGAAATTTGCTTATGCTTGATTTATGCACAAGGATGTGATCAATTTTGGAGTGCATTCCATGTGGTGATGAGTAGAATGCATATTCTGTGGCTGTTTGGTGGAATAATGTGTAGGTATTGATTAAGTCCATTTGGTCAAGGATCAAGTTTAGATTCTGGATCTCCTTGTTGATTTTTTGCCTTGATGTTCTATCTAGGTCTGTTAGTGGGGTATTCAAGTCCCCTGCTATAATAGTGTTAGAGTCAATATCTTTTTTTAGTTTACTTAGTAGTTGCTTTATAAATGCTTGTGCTCCTGTGTTTGGTGCATTTATGGTTTGGATGGATATTTCTTGTTGAGGAATGAACCTTTTATCATCATGTAGTGTCCTTTTGCATCTTTTTAAATTTTTGATAGCTTAAAGGTTGTTTTGTCTGATATTAAAATCGTATCTCCTGCCTTTTTTGTGATGTATTTGCCTGGAAACTCATTTTCCATTCTTTAACTTTGAGCCTGTGTGCATCTCTTGTAGTGAGATGAGTCTCTTGGATGCAACAAATTTTTGGGTCATGGTTTTTTATCCAATTTGCCATTCAGTGTCTCTTCAGTGTTGTATTTAGTCCATTCATTCACATTCAGGCTGTTTACTGAAATGTGCCTGCTTATTGTTGTTATGTGGTTCTTGTAAAGTTTTTTCTTTGTTTGCTTGTTATCTTTTGACTTTGTGGTTAATGTATGTGTGAGTTTTCAAGTTTCTTGTTGCACTGTATTCTCTGTTGATTCTGCATTCTGCTAGTCTCTTGGGAAGTGTCTGATCATTTTTTTTTTCATTCTTCTGTGCTTAATACCTCTTTAAGTGTCTCCTGTAGAGCTGTTCTGGAAGCTGCATCATCTCTTAGGGAATGAATGTTTGGGAAGGATTTTAATTCTCCATCACTGATGAAGCTGAGCTTGACTGGGTAGAAAATTCTTGGTTGAAATTATTTATCTTTGAGGACTCTGAATATAGGGCTCCAATTCCTTCTTGCTTGTAGTGTTTCTGCCAATAGGTCTGCTGTTATTTTGATGGGTTTTCCTTGATAGGCAGTCTGACCTTTATCTCCTGTTGCCTTTAGGATTTTTTTTCTTTTGTGCCTATTTTGTGTAGGCAAATCACTATGTGTCTAGAGGTTGGTCTTCTCATTTGATGTCTTGTGGGGGTTCTCTGTATCTCCTGTGCTTGGCTGTCACATCACTGGTGAATGGGGAAAGTTTTCTTGGATTACCTCTTGAAATACTTGCTCCAAGTTATTCTCCATTTTCCTTTCTTCTTCTGGTATAACAATCAGGCATAAGTTCAGCCTCTTGAAATTATCAGGCATATACATTTTAATCCAAGGGAGCTATTTGTTTCAAAATGTTAATTATTTAAATAAAATCACTCAAAATCTCATTATTGAAATCTAATTTAATAGGCAATTTTAAAATGTTTAACATTTATTTGTCAATAATTCTTTTTAAGATGTGGTTTCATTGAAAGTAATGAAAAAAAGTATTAACTTCTTAAAACATTGATTGACCTAATTATTGTCTGACCTTTGAACAGTGTTTCTTGTTTCAATGTCTTTACTGGATATAAAAAACAGAGTTGTGGAGGTCATTTTCTGTGACAATCTTGCTGAAGATCAATTATCAACAGACTCTGAAAATATTTAAACTGTCATATCTAGAAGTGTGCATTGGCAGAAACTGCTACTTTAGTGTTTAATTTTGTTTTGAAAAAGTATTTAATATAGTATTGTCCATTATGTTAGTATTGAAGATCTAAATATCATAGATAAATTGAAAGCACTCAGTGTCAATGTTTTGTTACTTACCAATTACTACATATTAAGAGAAAAATAAATGATATATTATTTTGAAATGTATTCAATACAAAGATTCATTTTTTATGGTAACTTTATCTAGTATGCATTTTTCTTTTTGTATACTTGATAGTATGGCAGAAAGTAATCATGATTTATAAAATAGCTTATCAAAATTACATCATAAAGTCCTAACCAAATAACTGATCCAAATTTAAATGATTCTATTTTTTTCATCTTGCTAAATATAACTTTGTCTGTCATGTGAATTTAGATTCCATTAGCATTTTCAATGTTGAAAAATAATTTATTAGAAGAGTGACTACAAATATTACTCTGGCAATATTCATTCATATTTTACATGGTAGATAATTAATATCATGATGTAATTTCAGTATGAATATTTATTTTACCTTTCTTGGCCAATAAATACATTCCAAAACAAACAGAATAACTAACTCATGTGAGTTTAATGTCAAATAAAACCTAAAAAAAGTCTAAGTTTCCAAATTAATTTTGAATATGATGCCCTTGAGTGTGTATTTTATTATGCTTGAGGATCTCAGAGCATTTTGAACAAGTCTTTTTATTAATCTTTCGATAATTTTGAAACATTATTATCTATTTTATTTTTGCTCAAAATTTTTGCCTGCCCTCTATGTATTTCTTTACAATAGTATACAAGTTTTACCATATGGTATCAAATTTTTTCACACTTTTTCTTTTTCTATTTTGATTGGGATACCTTTTAGGACATGTCTTCCAGCTTACCTATATTATTCAGTTGTGTCTAACATCCTAATACACCAAAGTAAAAATTAAAATGTATTGTAGTCAGCACTATGTATTTTTAAATTTTTGACATTTGACTTTATTTTTAAACTTTTAATTTTTTTATATTAAAGATGAGGGGTACAATTCAGGGTTAGTTATACAAATATTCATTATCCAGGTACCCTTGTTGATGAGATGTGCACCCCCTTTCCCAGGCAGATTCCAACTACTGCCAATCCCATCTCCCCTTTCCCAACCCTCCACCCCACCCACTCCCCTGCAGTTTCCTGCTACTGTCAATCCTTTTCTTATAGTACTATGATAGTTGTTCAAGGTCTGCTTATGAGTGAGAACATGTGATACTCAGTTCTTCTTTTGTGTGAAAGATCATTCAGTATTACAGACTCTAAGACCATTCAGGTTGTCACAAAATTCAGGATTTCATTCTTCTGTATGACTGTGTAATATTCCATTGTGTATATGTACTACATTTTTTGATCCATTTTTCTTTTGATGGGCAGCACAATTGGTTCCATGTTCTTGCTATTATGAACAATGCTGCAATAAACATATGTGTGCAGGTAGCTTTTTTATAGAGTGATTTTAGTTCTTCTGGGTATATTCCCAGTAGGGGGTTTGCGGAGTCATATGGAAGGTCGATTTTTAGAACATTTAGAAATCACCACACTATTTTCCACAGAGGCTGTACTAGTTTACACTCCCACCAAACAGTGTAGAAGTGTTCCATTTTTGCCACATCCTCTCCAGCATATGTTATTTTTTGAGTTATTTTTTGAGTTTTGATGGCCATCCTGATTGGAGTTAGGTGATATCTCAGTGTAGTTTTAATTTTTATTTCTTTGATGACTAGTAAGGCTGAACATTTTTTCATGTTTCTGTTGGCTAATCATATGTTTTCTTTTGAGAATTGTCTATTCATATATTTTGCCCACTTTGTAACGAGGCTTTTTTTTTTTTCTTCTCAGCACATTTGAGTTCATTATAAATCCTAGATGTTAGACCTTTGTCAGACTACTGTTGTTTTTTGTTTTTTTTTACAGTCTGTGAGCTGTCTCCCTGCTGTCCTGATGGTTTCTTTGGTTTTGCAGAAGCTTGTCAGTTTGATGAGGTCCCACTTGTTTATCTTATCTCTTATGGCATGGGCACTTGGGGTTTTGATCAGGAATTGGTTGACAGTTCCGATTTCCATACGGTTTCCTGCATTTTCTAAGGTTCTTATAGTTTGAGGTTTTACATTTAGGTCTGTGATTCATTTAGAGTTGATTTTTGTGTATGGTGAAATGTAGGGATCCTGTTTCAATGTTCTGCATGTGGTCAGCCAGTTTTCCCAGCACCATTTACTCAATAGGTTCTCATCTCTCCAGTGGTTGATGATGGAGGATTTGTTAAATGTACATTGATTGAGAAATTGAGGTTTTCCTTCTGGACTCTCAATTCTGTTTCATTGGTCTATTTGCCTGTCCTTGTATCAGTACCAGGCTGTTTTCATTATTGTAACTTTCTAATGAAGTTTAAAGTCTGGGAGTGTGATACCTCCTGCTTATTCCCCCCCACCCAAGTATTTTTTTGGTTATCTGTGGTCGTTTGTGTTTCCATATGTATTGTTGTTTCTAGGTCTGAGAATTCTGCTGGTAATTTGAGGATATTGTGCTAAATCTGTAGATTGCCTTAGGTAGAATGGACATCTTAACAATATTGATTTTTCCAATCCATGATTATGGAATATTTTTCCACTTGTTTGTGTCATCTTTGATTCTTTGACCAGTGTTTTGTAGTTTTCATTGTAAAGGTCTTTCACATCTCTGGTAAGGAAGATGCCAAGGTATTTTATTGTGTGTGTGTGTGTGTGTGTGTGTGTGTGTGTGTGTGTGTGTGTGGCTGTTGTGAATGGAATTGTGTTTTTTACTTGGGTTTCTGTTTGCTTATTATTGGTGTATTGAAGTATGATTGTCTTTTGCATATTTATTTTATACCCTGAGACTTTGCCAAAGTTCTTTATAGTGCAAGGAGATTTTTGACAGATTCACTTGGGTTTTCAAGATATAGAATCATGTTGTCTGCAGAGGGATAACTTGATTTCCTCTTTTTCTATTTGGATACCCCTGATTCCCTTCTCTTGTCTGATTGCTCTAGCGAGGACTTCCAAAACTATGTTGGACAGGATGGGTGAGAGTGGGCTTCCTTGTCTTGCCCCAGTTTTCAGGGGAAATGGTTCCAATTTCTGTGTGTTTAGCAGTATGCTGACTGTGGGTTTCTCATAGTTGGTCTTACTATTTTGAGGAATGTTCCATCTATGGCTATATGTTTGAGGGTTTTTTATCAAGGATCAGTGTTGGATTTCATCAAAAGCTTTTTCTGCATCTAATGATATAATCATTCAGTTTTTGTTTAGATGTCTGTTTATGTATTTAATTAAGTTTATGGTCTTACGAATGTTGAACCAGTCTTGCATCCTGGGGAGGAAGCCTACTTGGTTGTGGTGGATAACCTTTGAGATGCTTGCTAGGATGTTGTTGAGAATTTTAGCATCTATGTTCATCAAGGATCTTGACCTGTAGTTCTCTTTCTTTGTTGGATCTTTACCTGACTTGGGTATCAATATGATGTTTGCTTCATTAAATGATTTGGGTAGAGTTCCATCTTTCTCAATCACTTGAAATACTGTTTTGGAATCAGTTCCTCCTTATATATTTTATAAAATTCTGCTGGAAAGCCATCTGGTCCAGCACTTTTTTTTTTAAAAGGTAGGTTTCTAAAGACATAATCAATTTCCTGGATTGTTATTGGTCTATTTAGGGTTTCAATTTCTTCTTGTTTCAACCTAGGGAGACTGTGTAATGTCAGAAAGTCCTCCATTTCCTTTCAGTTTTCAAATTTGTTTTCATACAAGTGTACACAGTAATCTCTGATAATCTTTTGTATTTCTTCAGGGTCAGTTGTGACTTCATCTTTTGTGTTTCTGTTTGTGTTTATTTGGACTTTTTCTCTCTTTTTATTGATCAGTCTAGCTAGAGAACTAACACTCTTGTTTATCCTTTCAAAGAACCAGCTTTTTGTTTCATTGATTTTTTGTATTATCGTTTTGTCTTCTATGTCAGATTTGGGCTTTTAATTTGGTAATCTGCTTTCTTCTGCTGAAATTAGGGTTTTGGTGGTCTTGCTTTTCCAACTTCCTTAGATGACTTATTAGATGGTTAACATGTAATCTTTCCATTTTCTTCATGTGTATATGTAGTGATATGAATTCCCCTCTTACTACTGCTTTCATGGCATCCCAGAAGTTTTTGTAAGATGTTTCTTCCTTTTCACTTTTTTCCTGGTATCTTTTAATCTTTTTATGATTTCCATGTTGACTCAGGAGTGGCTTAGCATCATGCTGTTTAATGTTGATGTCTTTGTGGGTTTTAGGGGAACTTTGTTGGTGTTGATATTTATTTTTATTCCACTGTGGTCTGAGAAGGTGCATGGCAGAATTTCAATCTTATGAAATTTGTTTGTGCTTGATTTCTGGCCAAGGATGTAGTTGATCTTAGAGTACATTACATGCAGTGATGAGTTGCATGTATATTCTGTGTTTGTTGGGTGGAGTGTTATGTAATTATCAATTAAGTCCATTTGGTCAAAAGTCACATTGAGGTTCCAGATCTCCTTGCTGATTTTTTGTCTTAATGACCTGTCTAGGGTTGTGAGTGGGGTATTAAAGTCCCCAGCTATGATAGTGTTAGAGTCAATATATTTTTTAAGTCTGCCTAGAAGCTGGTTGATGAAAGTTGGTGCTCCTATGTTGGGTGCATATATGTTTAAGATGGATATTTCTTATTGATGGATTGAACCTTATGTCATTATATAGTGACCTTCTTAATCTTTTTAATTTTTGATAGCTTAAAGGCCATTTTGTCTGATATTAAGATCACTACTCTGTTTTCTTTTGTGTTCCATTCACCTGAAATTTTGCTTCCCATTCTCTTACTTTGAGTCTGTGAATGTCCTTTCTGGTGAGATGAGTCTCTTGGAGATAATATATTGTTGCCTCATGATATTTTATCAATTGTGCCATTCTATGTCTTTTTTCAGTGGTGTCCATTCACATTCAGGCTAATTATTGAAATGAGAGTTTATCCCTGTCATGAGGTTTTTTTTTTTTTTTTTTTTGAGTTGGAGTCTCACTCTGTTGCCCAGATGAGTGCAGTGGCTGCTCCCAGCCACCGCAGCCTTGCCCTGCTGGGCTCCGGTGATCCTTCTGCCTCAGCCTTCCAAGTAGCTGGAACTAGAGGCATGCACTACCATGCCTGACTAATTTTTTGATTTATTGTAGAGATGAGGTCTCATCAAGTTGCCCAAGTGGGTCTTGAACCTGCGGGCTCAGGCAATCCATTCACCTCAGCTTCCCAAAGTGCAGGATTACAGGCTGAGCCACCGAGCCTGGCTGTCATGAGGTTCGTAAAGAGCTATTGTAGTTCCTGTTTATTTGTTGCCTTCTTTTGATTTTGGGGTTGATTTATGTGTGTTTTCCATCTTTTTCTTACACTCTTGTGAAGAATATTGTTCTTTTTTTTTCCTTCTGTGTTTAATACCTTCTTAAGTGTTTCTTGTAGAGCTGGTCTCGAGGCAGTGTAAGTTTTTAGGGATTGAATGTCTGGGAAAGATTTTAATTCTCCATCACTGATGAAGCTTAACTTAGCTGGGTAGGTTATTATTGGCTGAAATTGTTTATCTTTGAGAACTTTGGAGACTGGGTTCCAAACTCTCCTAGCTTGAAGTGTTTCTGTAGATAAATCTGCTGCTATTTTAATTGGTCTTTCCAGGTAGGTAGTCTGACCTTTTTCTCTTGCTGCCTTTAGGATTTTTTTTAACCTACTTTGTTTAGACAAATTACTATGTGTCTAGAAGCTGGTCTTCTAATTTGTTGTCTTGCAGGAGTTCTCTGAATCTCTTGTGTTTGAATGGTCACATCACTGATGAGATGAGGGAAGTTTTCTTAAATAATTTCATAGAATATTTGTTCCAGGGTGGTCTCTGTTTCTCTTTCTGCCTTGGGATGTCCAATTACTCTTAGGTACAGCCTCTTGACATAATTGCTCATTTCTTGAAGCTTTTGCTCTGTCTTTTTAAGCTTCTTTTCTATGTTTCTGATAGTTTGGGTTAGTTCTATATTTTAGTCCTCAAGCTCTAAGATTCTTTCTTCTGCTTGACTAATTCTGCTTTCCATGCTTATCACTTTGTTATTTATTTCATTCACAGTATTCTTTACTGCTATTATCTCAATTACCAACTCCTTCATTCTTCCCTCTTGTCTCTCCTCAATTCTATTTACTCTTTCTATTAATGTCTTGATATCTGGTTTTGTAGTTTAAGACCAGTCATTCTGGGTACTCTTCATTTTTTGTGTTCTGAAGTCTGTTTATGGTGTCTGACCTCCCAGGGGTCTGTGTGAGACATATTATTCTTTTGGTTTTTCTTCATTTGTGCAGATTTTCCTCCTCCCAACTTCTTTTTTCCTCTTCTTTAATTATGGTGTTCAGGGATGGGGAAGTTTCTTTTACTTCTATTTGTTCAATCTCCTATTCTTCCTTATGTGGCTCCTCTGATTTTATTCAGTTCTGAAGTTGGTCTTTGGTTTGGGGACTGTACTTTTTGCAGTTTTGAGATTTAATTGAGAAGTTGTGATTCAGAGTCCATCTGCAGATCCCGGTATCCACTGACAGGTGTATGGGCACCCTGGAACCCACTTTCCACTGCCATATAATCTGTCCATGCAGTGGGAGTATAGGTTTACTCCCTGAAAACAAGATGAAGTAAGAAAAAGGAAAAAAATGGAAAAGGAAGGAAGGGAGCAAGAGGAAGGTGGAGAGAGAGAAGTGTAAGAGAGAAAACACAGACATACCAACTAACAAATGAAAAGAGACACAAAGACAGAAAAGAATTAAAAATGAAAACATACAGACAAACATACAAACACACAAACCAACAAAAATCTCCCTATTGATGTTCTCTTCCCATACAAAACCCGGAAGTCTAAAGAAAAAAATAACAGCAACAAAGCAAGTATGAAAAATGTATCAAAAACAGAAAGAAAGAGAGAAAAAAACTAAAACAAAAGACAAACAGACAAAAATAAGTAAAACAAAAGATAAAAAGCAAAAACAAAACAAGGAACCAAACTTGCTCTGAGTCTATTCCTGTAAGTCCAACAACCTCTCACCCTGATCTCTAGCCCCTCCTCTCTGCTCTCAGCACTGGCTGATAGGGTTGTTCTCAACTTGGGTCAGAAGCCCCAGGCCTACTGTGGAAGGAGGGAGGATTGGATCTGGACTCACCTGACTTACTGCCTGTGGAGTCTGCCACACAGATCTGACCTGTTGCTGTCCAATTCAGCATGGGGGAGGGGCTTCTGTCTCTCCAAGTTTGATGAGATTACCTTAGGTCCCAAGTTGGAGGCTGGGTGGGGCTGGGTGGGGCTGGGTGAGGCTGGGCGGAGCTGGGCGGAGCTGGACGGAGCTGGGTGGGGTAATGCAGGCCTCTGCCTGGTCTTGGGACAGAGAAAATGGCTGCAGCTGGCATTTCCTCACCAGGGATGGGGCCCCTCTCTGGCTCTCCCCAATCTTCTCTCTCCACTGATCTGATCCAGGACTCCAGCTGATTTGTTATAATAGGTGATGGTGTGGGCCAGGCACCAGGTGATGCGAATCAGCTGGATTCAGCGGGCTCCTCTAAGGAGATCAGGAGAGTCTCATCAACAGCAGAGAATCCTGCGTGCCTGCGACTCCAATCTCAGAGAGGTGAGGGGTTGCAATCACCTCCAGATGAGAACACACACACACACCCCCACCCCCCACCGTGAATGAGTCCGAGTCTCCCCTCAGATGGACTTTCACTCACCCACCAGCACATACCTACTCACACAGAGAGTCTCTATGGACACTTGCTTTTGTAGAGACTCTCACAGTCCAATCTGTCCCATCGCCAACTTGTGACTACCCCACATTTGAATTTTAATTTTTTTCTTTAATTCTGTGAAAATTTCCCACCTCATTGTTTATGCTGTTCACCTTGCCCTCATAGTCCTTAATATACTGATCTTAACTTAAAGCACCCAAGTGGAAAGTCTAACTCTAACTTGGGTCATTTCTGAATTTAATTTTGTTAATTGCTTTATTTTATGATGGTGAGTTTCTATTTCTTGCTTTTTTATGTTTCACATGCATTTTTTTCTTCATTATTGAAAAGTAGAACCTTGAGGCATAGGAAAAAGGGAGAGCAAAAACACTATGACAAGAATTTCCTGGTGCAATCAGAAGTATGCATAAAACAGAGTGAGTGAAGTAGAGAGAACAATATAATTCAGGGATATCGAGGTTACTTGAACTTGGAAGACCATTTTCAGGACTTTGATTTTTATTGGCTAAGAAATTATAGGTGACTTTGGAGAGTTTTCTGTTTGAACTGATTATTGAGAATTCCAGTGAAGATGCAAAGCAGTTAGTTATATATAAAAGTCTCACACATGAGAGAGGTCTGGCATGGAAATGTCAATTTGGGGCGCTATTGTTCTCAGATGCAGAAGTGGCTTCTGTCTTTGTCTTCAAGGCTTTGAGGACCAGATATATTATTTGTGTGATTATTCAACTTCCCTTATGACATGTGGTTGTTGTAATCAAGAGTACATGCCCACCTGGAATATCTAAATTCTTTTTAAGCCTTGTTTCAGGTTTTTGGTATGCCGGAATATTTTGCTTACATGTCACAGGTATACTTGCAAGGTCTATATAGGCTTTTTCCTGAGTTCAAACTACAGAGAGCAACACAGTTACCCCTTTCTGTAGGGTACATAGGGTATATAGATGGAGTTTAGATTTACATTCTGGAGTGTTCAAACAAGTCTGTAAGGTCATTTTCACCTTGAGAAAGAAACTGCAGTGGGTAGATGTGGTGTGTCACAGACTAGGAATTATGCTCCAAATTTTTATATTGCTATAGCATTAAACTCAAATTTTATGATCCATCTTTTTTGGAGTCAAATATGCCAAAGTCTGCCATTATAACAAATTTTACTTAAACATTTATTATCTGAATTTTATGTAACTTTAAATAGGCAAATGTTACTTAAAATTTCATGTATACTTTTTTACCATACTATACAAATGTTAGAGGAGCATCTGTTTGGCAGTCATTGATATAGGAGTGTTATTTAAAGCCAGAAGTCTCAAAGATATTATAAAAGCAAAGAGTAAAGATAGAAAATAAAATTTACCAAGATTGAAGTCTTAAAACTGCTCCTACAATAAGAAATATATGAGAAAAAATAAAACTTGCATCATGACCAGAGGAAAAAAATTGGTAAGGTAGAGTTAAAATTAAGAGTTTGAGGTCACATATAGAAGACATGTAAAATATAGAGGAGGTGATTAAATATGTCAAATGCTAATGATAGAATAAAAATTAAATTCTGCAAATTGACCCTTACATTTAGGAACCTGGCAGTCACTGGTGGACAAGATGAGAGCACTCTTCATGATATAAGGGTAGGAAGACTTGATTGAACATTCATATTTTACTAGCATATTATAGCATGGATTGATGAAAAACTGATAAAAGTTTAGTAAGTTTTTCTGTGTCTAGTAGTATGCATTAAAGTATACAAATTAAAAAATATATATTCACACAAAGAATCCTGATAATTAGCCTACTGCAGAATAAGATTTTTAAAAATACTCTCACTTTTTCCTAGATACAGTAGAAAAGTTGGTATTATATAAAATAATAGAAGGCAGCCTGAATCAATTCTACAAATTGCAAACTTTCATTCTATAGTGTAATATGATTAAAACTTTTCTTGGGAAAACTATATTTTGGGGCTCAACACAATTGAATTTATATTCTAATCTTTATATAGTCACAAACTAAACATTAAATTTACCTAGGCCTACAGTTCCTTTGTTAAAATGTCTTTATTTAGGCATTCAATTTCTGAAATAGATATATAGCTATTAGACTTTTTATTTCTTTATCTATCAGTTTTAAGTGGTATTTTTCAAAGATTTTTTTTTTTTTTTTTTTTGAGTTGGAGTCTCACTCTGTCGCCCAGACTGGAGTGCAGTGGCCGGGAGCGGCCACTGCAGTCTCGACCTCCTGGGCTCCAGCGATCCTTCTGCCTCAGCCTTCCAAGTAGCTGGAATTACAGGCACGCGCTATCACGCCTGGCTGATTTTTTTGATTTATTGTAGAGATGAGGTCTTGCAAAGTTGCCCAGGTGGGTCTCGAACCAAGAGTTTTTTTCATTTTATTTAAATGTTTAAATTTTCTTACACAAATTTTTATATAATCTCTGTTTCATATTATCTGTAATATATTTTTTAATCAGTTTTGCTCAGGGTTTTAAATATAAATACTATTTTCAAAGAATCAATGCTTATATTTATTGAAATTTATTATTATGAAGGTATATTCTATTTCATTAATTTTAAATTTAAATATGAGTGCACTTTTACTATGGCTCATTCTAATATGTTAGCTAGTTTTAGTAAGGGCATGTCGCCTGTTAGGCAAATAGACATATGTGAGAGTTTCTCAATACACTCATGCCTGTTTTATTGTCCAGTTCTCCATGTTATATTTTTGCCTGTTCTTACTGGTCTATTGCCTATTGCCATCTTGACTAGCAACTGAGCATCTGATTTTCTCTGTTTATTTCTCATCAAAATAACCACTATCACTGAAAATGCAGTAGGGTGTGGAGTTTTTTGAGCACCATTTGAAATCCAGTGAGTCTCCTTAAGCAGTAAAGTTTCTGATTTTCTCAGCTTGTCTGGTCCTGGTAGAACTACTATGTGGACTGAACCTTTGACAGAGAGTAGGGACAGTCCCAGAACATAAATTCACTGAACTGCACCACTGTTATTACCTAAGGTTCAACAGTTTCTGTGAATAAATTCCTCTCAGCTAGCTGAATCCTTTAGTTGATCTTAAGGTTGCTGAGATGGCTTTACAAAATTATCCAGTTAAAATTATTTTTAAATAAAAATATTTGCCCAGCTCTCCTCTACTGTAATGGTACTTTTGCTCCCAGAAGCTCACCTTTTAAACAAAGGCTACATCAATGTATTGGCATTGGATCAGAAAAAAGAAAGAGAAAACCACAAGGAGAGCATAAATGACTCTTTACCCATCCACAGAATTCAAAAACAATACCATGAAATAGATTTTATTTCCCAAGATAATTGCAAATTGACCACTGAAATTTGGATTCAAATTTATATTTGGGTCTTAAAGAAAAGGATAATTCCAGAGGCCTGGATATTTTGAAAAAGTTTAAGATACACAAAAGTGGTAACTTACTCATGTTGAGTAATTGACTCAACATCTTCAGAGAGAGACAGTATTTTTATTAGTTTTTGTGTAATTTCAGAGTCCTTTTTCTTAACATCTGAGGTAAAAAATTGACTACAGGGGTGTAATTATTTTTACTAGCTTTAAATTTATTTTATTAGACACTCAATATCTCCTTGATATAATGGTTAGTCTGTATTGATATGTCCAAAACATTTTTATTTTTTAGATTTTCTCAAAGTTGTGTTTATACTTTCGTATCACACATTAACATTAATTTAAATTTTAGACTAACACTAAAATGTATCATTCATATAAATGATCACACTACTAGAGTAAACCATCTTCTCATCTTTAGACACAACAGCATATAATTTTATTTAAAAAGCATTTTTAATATCTTTCTGTGGTTTAAGCTAATAAGTGTTTGATTACAAGCATCAATTTATTTTAATAAATAAATATGTGCTTTTTCTTTGAAGCAATACCTTTAATTATAAGTTTTCAAAATTTACACACACCCACAGATGCACACAATCATGAATATACATTACTCAAAAGTTTAGCCGCCCTAAATTCTAGAAATACCATCTGACATCATAATAAAAATGTAAAGTGCTGTGAGGTTAAAAAAAAAATAGAATTCTTGGAGGTAAGCTAAAGTTGAAGAGCTATATTTTCAAGGTGACATGTAACGGTTCCTAAGGGAAATTGCTCACTGGAAAGTACTCAAGTTCCCTTTGTTGGCTAATTCCCCAAATAGCAACCATTTGCCACTGGCCAAGAACAAAGTCAAAGAGACAGATGAACATTGTTGGAGGAGAGTATAAATAAAATGATATAATTCCCAGACTCAGTGAAAGAAGTGATCATTTAGACAAAAAAGCAGTGATTCTTGAAAGACTTATTACCTGTGAATTGAAAGAATCAATTAACTGTATCTAAGAACAATCTAGAAATATATATAATGTATTTGATAGCTTATGTTCCACTTGAAATTAACCCTTGAGACCACTAGTCATCTAGAAGTTATATATTGCTTACTTAATGTTGTCTGCAAAGTTCCTCTCTATTGGAGAAGGATAAAATAATAATGGAATGGGATATATTTACACTGCTCACCAAACAAGATTTTCACAATTTATTGTATTGAGTATTTTTAGCTGTTGTTGTTTTAATGCTTGTTTGGTTTTTGTCTTTTCTTTTGCTTCTCCCTTTTCCCCCATTCAATTAAAATTTAATGAGTTTTGATTGATTTTTTTCATGCAACTATGATTAAATTATCCATCATCATTGTGAGAAACTATTATTGTGAGAAATAAATTTAAAACTCTACTTCAAAGACATAAAACGAGTTAAATAAGGTCTTCTTAAAAGAAAACCCTCAAAGCAACATGGTAAATATATTGGGCTGCTGATCAGAGCTTGAATAAAAAAAAAAAACCCAAGGGATTACAATAGTACTCATTCTTTTTCAAATAAAATAATCAGTTTAATATATATTTGGAAATGATCAAAAGAGAAATGGATGTTGTTTCCAGTAAAATGCTAATTATCTGAACTCTGCAGTTGATTCCAAATTCAAATGGATCACAGGCTATGAATAGAAGATTATGAGACAGAACTTCTAAATAATCCATAGAAAATCCATTATAGTTGCAGTTAATTGTTTTGATATGAGGTTTTCTCATGTTTCTAATTTAAAAATCTATTTTTGTTGTTTTAAAATAAAGTATAAAAACCTGTTTTAAACCAGAAGATTATTCTACTTACTTTAATTTTATTATTTATTTATCTATTTTAGTTTGCAAAATTTGGAACTTTGCAATAGCATTCAATTTTTTATGTTTATTGCAAACAGAATAAACAGATAAAAATAACCTTAGTTCTTATAATAAAATTTACATACACATCACTAGTTTCTAAGAAAAATAATCAAACATAAATTATATTAAGGAAAAGTTTGTGTCTATAGTTTTGACTTATAATTATGAGGATAATTACAAAACGTAGTCTTTTACTTTAGGTTTCTGGGATAAGTACTTAGGGCTGTCATAATAATTTTACTTTGTTAGTTTATGCCAGGATATAGAATAGTGCCTTTGACAATCTTTGTCTTAGATAAAACCCATATGAAAAGAAACGAGGGCCCCACAATATTTTCAAATGTTGATAGACAAAAAAAGATGATCCTGATCCTCCTTCAAGAAAGGACTGTTGCCCTTTTACAAGGAATGCAGCTTACAGACGATCTCATCCTGTCAGTTTCCTCAGGGTTTGCCTCACATGCCCAGGATAATACTCTCCCAGAAAGGACTCATGTTCAGTGACTGAGCGTGGTGGGACCATGAAGACCTGGAGTGTTGCGCCTGCATCTAGGTTGCGCATCTCCATCTGATTAATTCTGCTGCTTCCCCTTTCCTTTCACAGACCTCTTTTTCTAAAATGTCTTGCAGCCCAAACTCTGATTCAGAGTGTACTTCTTAAAAACCGAACCCACAGTTGGATTAAGATGGACAGTTTTATTAGTTGCAAGAGGCCTTTTATGTGGAATCTAAGCCAAGTTTTTAGCTTTATGTCACTTTTTGATGGTTGAAGCCTCTTTAGAACCTATAACTTATCTATTGTATACTTAGCAATGTATCGGTACATTCCCACTTTCAAAAAAGCATGAACTGACAGTGTAAGAATGCATACATATTATATATTATGCATGCTTTATATATATATATATATATATATATATATATATATATATATATATAGTGTGTGTGTGCTTCTTTGGAAATGGAAATGTACTATGTTACTATGTATATGTGTATGTATGTATGCATGCATATACATATAAAGAGCCTCCCTTCTCAAAAATTCAGCATACATACATTATATAATTTTATAAGTTTTACTGTACCTTTTGTAACAATCTTATTGTTAATAAGGTGTCTTATAATAACTTACAAACATATATATTGCCCTATAATTAAGCAGACACACAGCAAAAATGTACACTAGATGTAGAAAATATTTGTTCACTTAGATATAGCATTTTAAAATTACCTTTTCTATAATAATTTCCTAGTATTTTAATGTTAATTACTGTGTACTACTAAATAGGTAGAATGATATTTATTTAACTACTAATTGTAACTGTTTTCTTTTTACCAAAGCTGAACATGGCTTTGTGGTAGCTATTAATAAAAATCTTTGCATACTTCTTTTTGTTAAATAAATCATTTTCCTTTGTTTTTTGTTATTTGGGGCTTATAAAATGTCTGATTTTTAAAAAAATTACAGAGTAGCTAGAGGTTTTTCCTTTAATGTAGGAGATTCATACCAAGTTTAAACACAAAATTATGCATTAGATAAATTATGTGTATGTGTTTTGGTAGGTCAAGTTGTTTGTGTACTCAAATAACATGTCTGTTCTTGAACTTCATAATAAATATTTAAAAATTCATATTTAGTAAATATATACTGTATCAATTTGTGGTTTCTAGTATTCAGTGCACAATATTTTTTAAAGTGTCCTTTGAAGATATTGTAGATATTTAGTACTCCAAAAGGGAGAATAAAGAGATGCATTTAAGAGAAAAATAAAAATTTTAAAGCCATAAATATATATTTAACATTTACTAGAGATGAAATATTCTGGGAATCTGTTCTAATTTAGGGAATTTCTATTATAATGAATACCAGGAGAATCCTAAATGCTGTTGTGAAGAATATTGCATTAGTAAATTTTTTGTAACAAATATGGGTCATTCCTTCAAAAAAATGTCACCAGATAGAGTTTGGCTCTTTTCTCCAAATTTCTGTGATATGGCAATTCAAAGCAAATAATAAATTATAAAATTTAAAAATTAAAAAATATTCTACACATTATTGTCATGCCTATGAGGATGGCAGTGAGGTAGGAGTCTATTTTTTATATTGTTTAGAATTATGAATACATAGAGATAATAACTGACTGATATTGTCTGCATGTAAGTGGGTCACTCACTTCCACTATTCTTGGTACATATGACTGACCTAGCATGCTGCTTGTATCTCCTTCTCAATAGATATGCCACAGAGTGTGCCAGTGAGTGAATGCTTCCATGTGGCACTCCTTCATACTCCCTGTGAAAGTTTATTTCCCTGGGGTTTCCTCAGACAGTAATCATGGTACCAGAGCTAGGCTTCCGCGATTCTATATGGGACACTCTCAGTGAACTGCCTTGACTCACTATACCAGGACTCACTATAAGCTTGACTGACATTTCTATCCAGCACTACTGTCTGAAGGTTTTCTACATAATCTCTTTTCTCCCCATTTTCTTTTCTTGAGCATGACATCTGTATCACAGTCTGAAGGCTTCTTTTGCTTCTCCCTGTAGTCTTTTCCCTTTATCTTTCACAAAGTTTTTCCTCCAAGAATTCTCTTGTATATCATATCCTGTAAGATTTCTGCTTCTCAAATGACCAGAAGATGTCAAGAGGTAGTAATCAGAAAGGGTCAATGACAATAAGCAGTAAGATGGGCTCAGGAACTAGATCATACAATGCAAGGAAGAATCCATTATGAGTAGAGTGTAAATGCATAGAAACCTTCTAGCACAGTGAAAGCCTAATTGCTGAAGATTTCACCACGGGTAATCTGGTCAAACAACCTGGTCAGTCATGACAGTTGTATGGAAAGGACAGTATCTACTGGGTCAGTGAAGTTGGCTGGTCATTGACATACTGTAGAGTGATTAAAAAGTGATAACAAGAAAGTGAGGACAAAAAACAGATAGTTACGGATTAAACATGAAAGTTAGGAGATTTTGCTTTTCTTTATTGATTGCAAAAGATCCTTATAAAATTCAGTGGAAAAGGAAACAAGCTGAAGGGCAGATCCACCACTTACAGAGTCTCAGTTCTAGACAAGCTTAAATGCCCAGCAAAGGCAGCTTTATTATACGAAGATCAAGATTTTTGTTGGGAAGATCTGGGACTCTGAAACATGTGATAGAGATATCTAGATGGATTCTCACAAAAAATATTCCCTCTGCAGATATCCCCTAAACATTTCTCCGTATTAAGAAATGGTGCTTTCCCCATGAGAGAAGATATTTTAGAGATCACTAGCTTTCAAGGCAGCAGATGCCTCTTCTCTTGGACACCAGTCTGAAAAGAAGCATTAATTCTGAGTATAGTCTTACTTAAACCTGATAATGGAGGAGAGAAATTCCACCCTGAGAGATCTGAAAAAACTAGGTAGTATGTCCTATCAGGAGCCAGTAGAAGACATCTGAGATTGGATTTGAGGATCCTTTATCAAGGGGGCATTAGAAATATGGTAGTGAATGGGGCCCCAACATCACTAAGAACTGCAATGGTAACTCTTCTCTTTAGGTCAGAGTTTATGACAGGGAAAGCAGTCATACCATTAAGCTTATTAAAAACCCTAGAGATGGTGAAGTCTTAAAGTAACAGAGGCAAGGTAGTGGTACGTAACTGACAAAAGCAGCACACTACAATTATAGAGACAACTGAAAAGAACAGAGGGCCTGCCAAAGGGATTTCACCTCTATGAGTAGTATTGTTAACAGAGCATGGCACCAGTATGACTGAAGCTAACAGGCAGATGATGAGAGTTATCCTTAATATGTACAACTAGAATAAAGTAAGGTGATAGTGGTTCTTATCATCACTGTAACTTACCAGTCTGATCCCTGCAAAACCCAGGTAGAGAATGATAGTATACCACCACAAGTTCAAGAAATTAATAGCCACAATTGCTGTACTAGATGTGATATCTTTGCTAGATGAGGATAGGGTAAGTTTTCACATACATGTTATGTAACTATGAATTTGATGAACAGTTTTGTATTTTTATCATGAAAAAAATAAGGTACAGTTTATACTTGTTTTGTATTCTTATCATGAAAAATAAACCAGATACAGTTATATTCACTTGAACAATCAAAAATATTCATTTATAATTTTGCCCTAGGTTATGTTAATTCTCCCAACCTTTGTTATAATATAGTCAGGAGGAATATAAACCATTAATTCATCTCTCAGATTATAACATTGACTAATAATGATGACTTTATACTAATCCAGCAGAATGATCAAGATGAGACCAGTATTTTTTATACTGACAATGGCGATTGGAAAGCATAAATTCTAGAAAGACCATTAAAAAATATATATATATAATTTTTAAATATAAATCTATTGTGTAACTTTATTCTTATTAGCAGAGTAGTTTTGATAAATCTAACATACTATCTTAATCTAAATTTGTGCACTGAAATATGGAGCATCTTCTGTGACATGATGTAATTCACCACACTAAAACTTTATAAAACCATACTTTAGCAAAAAGCAACAAATTAGTATATTCTACAACTTGACAGGACCAGAAAGGAATTTCCTTTCATTTTCCATTTTAAAAGAACTATGTTTTTATTTTTTAAAGTTCTGTGTTCTGAAAACTACTCTGATTAGTTACCGTATTGCTCTCACTGTCTTTTAACGATAACTGCTTCTGATTATGTAGAAGTCAAAGATCATTTCGAACATTTTAAGTCATCTTTTTGGGTGGAGAACGTAGAGTAACCACATAGTGACAATGGCAGAGGAATCTGGGAAATTTCAGTGTGTGGGGGACTAAAGAGATAGCAGATGCTCAAGAATGTGCCTGTATCAAAAAGAAAGCCAGACTGGCAATTTGGTTGTTTTTCTTGTAACTCTTTGGCACACTGGTGGAAAAACAAGAAACAAAAGGCTTAAAATTTCATTGGCAAGGACTAGAAAAGGCTACCTCTCATGGTAGCATTAGAGGAGGCAGGAGGACCATTTTATGAACTAAAATATCTAAGAAATGAAAACATAATATCTGAAAGGCCAATTCTGACTACTTTAAAGAAATTCTAAGAAATACTCTATTTTCTTCACATTATACCATTTTTGAAATCAGGATAATCTTTTTTTTTTATTGAGTTGGAGTCTCACTCTGTCGCCCAGACTGGAGTGCAGTGGCCGCTCTCTGGCCACCACAGCCTCAACCTTATGGGCTCCGGCGATATTTCCGCCTCAGTCTTCCAAGTAGCCGGAATTACAGGCATGCGCTACCACGCCCAGCTGATTTTTTTTTTATTTATTGTAGAGATGAGGTCTTGCTGCCCAGGCGGGTCTCGAACCCGCGGGCTCAGGCAATCCATTCACCTCAGCCTCCCAAAGGCGCGGGATTACAGGCTGAGCCACCGAGCCCGGCTAGGATAAATCTTAAAATTGATGATCTCTTTCAATAGGATCTGTCATTTTTGTTTACATTTTAGCACATCTGATATCAGAGTGTATCTGATCTTCAGTAAATTCTTAGATTGTATTTAAAAATAACAGGGTTATCTATTATATTCTCTCATATAAATTTTGTGGGGTTTTTTTGTGTTTGGACAGAAAAACTAGAGAAATGTCTTAGTATCATAGTTTTTCCAATGCTGTTTACCTCATGGTGATTTCATTACAATGAAAAATGGTCTTGATATAACAACACGTTAAAATAAAATTGGTTTAGGGAGGTAAGTAAAAGTTATATTTATCCAGGTTACTAGGAGAATCGTGATTTTCTAAAAGACATTTTGTTAAGAAGTAATGAGTAGTAAGTGGAGTGCTACACTGTTGCTTTCTTTTCCCATTTATCACGCACTTGTCTTTCTCATTTGATTTGATGTTACTTATTTGCATCACAATGTCTAAAACCTTACAGCAAGTAAGAATGAGCCCCTCCTAGGTGATAAACAGATAATAGAAAAGCAAAAGACAAAGGCAACATGGAAGAGAATAATTTCTCCAAAGTAATATTATAATCTTTACTTTTTTTTTTCTTCTACAAATAGGTTTGTAAAATAAGTCAAAATGATTGTTAGTTTAGGAAACTATGAATGTAACAGCATTGGAAGTCATGTTATTCATCTGTCTCAAAATCTTTTTAGTGTCCCAACCTGGGGGAAAAGAAAATTATATTTTAGACAAATTGTAAATGTAGCTATCAAAAAGTTGCACATGCCCCAGGAGGTAGAGCTTTAGAAGAAGACTATGTCATGATAAAGAAAGGAGGGAATGCAGACTATTATTTTGGTTAGAAATGGAAGGAATGACACTAAATATAATAGAACTACATGAACATTACAACATATAAAATTATATTTTAGAGTCATAGGAGAAAAATTACATTTTCACTGTCTAATTAATATCTATAATAGATTGTTTTATCAAATAATTTTGGGAAATAGAAGGATAACTTACTGTACAAATATTTATTTACATTTCTAAAATGTAAGTATAATATACATTTACCAAATAAATTTCCTCTTGGAACACTGCTTTCAACACATTGATTTTTAAGTAATGCAGTCAACAGATCTTTAAACAAAGATCCATATTTAATAACCACAAAATTTCTGAACTCAGTGGAGTTTAGGAAAAGCATTGCTTTTTAAATTTTTTATTTTAGAATGGGGGTAGACATGCATGTTTGTTACATGGATATATTGAGTGTTGGTGGGGACTAGGTTTCAGATGTCCCTTTGCCCAGGTAAATGTACATTTTATCTCACAGGTAATTTGTGAACCCTAAACGTTCTCCCCAGCCTCCCCCTTATTGGTGTACCCAGTGTCTATTATTTCCATCCTCATGACCATTTAGCTCCCACATATAAGTGAGAACATTCAGTGTTTGTTTTTCTGCTTCTGAGTCAGTTCACTGAGGATGATAATCTCCAACTGCATCTTTGTTGCTGAAAGTGTTGCGGTTTTGAATTCCACTGTCAACTTAAACCAGCAACCTCCGGCTGTTGTCTCACAACCAAGAAGATTAAGGAATGCAGACATCAAAAGGATGAGTGAAAGAAGAAGTTTATTAAGCAAAAAAGCTCTAGAAAAAGAGAGGGGCCTCAAAATGGGTTAGCTGGTGCTAGGAGTTATTGTGTGTGTGTGTATGTGGTTTTTAATTTTATCTTTTCTGGGAGTGTTTCTCTCATTTACATCTCATCTGTCCCTTATTTCCTGAGGCCCAATTTTTATTGCCCAAGTGGGTCCTTGACCAAAGTTACTCCAACTTGAATATTATCCATAAGCACCACAGAAAAACCGACTCAGGGGGGTAAAACCAGAATGTAAATGCTGTGTTAATATTATAATAAACCAAGGTCAAGTTAGGACATTTAGTTAAGCTACTGAGCCTGTGTTTAAGCAGTCCCTTTTAGCAGTACATTCTGGGTTGACAGGCTGTTCTTAACCATACTAACCACATTTTTAGACAACAATTATATAATGAGGAGGTGCTGGGGGCGTTTCTGCAGATGTTAAGTCTCCTGTAGACCCTCACTCTCTGTCTGCCTAACTAGCTTCTGACTATCTCCTCTCTCAAAAGGACATGATTTCATTATTTTTACAGGTGCATAGTATTCCATGGTGTATATATACTATATTTTCTTTATCCAGTCAATTGTTGGTGGGCACTTAGGTTAGTTCTATGGTTTTATTATAATGAATAATGTTACAATGAACATACGAGTACAAGTATCTTTTTCATATATTTATTTTCCTGTGGCTAGATTGCTAGCAGTGATACTGCTGAGTCAAATGGTAATTCAGTTTTTGGTTCTTTGAGTAATCTCCATACAGTTTGGTATAGAAGTTGAACTAGTTTATAATCCCACCAACAGTGAATTAATATTCCTTTTCTTCAAGATCATTCTTTGACTTTTTGATAATAGCAATTCTGACTGGTGTGAGGTAAATCTTATTGTGGTTTTAATTTGCATTTATCTGACAATTAGTGATTTTGAGCATTTTTTCAAATGTATTTTGGCCACGTGTGTCTTCTTTTGAGAAGTGTCTATTCATGTCCTTTGCCCTCTTATTGATGGGATTATGTGTTATTTTTGTGTAGAGTTGTTTGAGTTCCTAGTAGATTCTGGATATTTGCACTTTGAGGGGCAATTTGCAAATATTTTCTCTCATTCAGTATGGTTCACTTTGTTGATGATTTCTGTTCACTTTGTTGATGATCACTTTTGCTGTGCAAAAGCTTTTTAGTTTAAGTTCCATTTGTCTATTTTAGTTTTAATTGCAATTCCTCTTGGGGTCTTAGTCATAAATTCTTTGCCAAAGTCAAAGTCCAGAAGAGTGTTTCCTAGGCTTCTTCTAGGACTTTTATTGTTTCGGATCTTACACTTAAGTATTTGATTCATTCTGAGTTAATTTCTGTATACAGTGAGAGTTAGACATCCAGTTGCAATCTTCTGCATATGGCTAACCAATTTTCACAGCACCATTTATTGAATAGGGTGTCCTTTTTCCTTTGCCTATTTTTGTCATCTTTGTCAAATGATTATAGGCATGTGGTTTTATTTCTGAGTTCTTTATTCTGTTCCATAGGTCAGTCTGTCTATTCTTACACAAGTACCATTCTGTTTTAATTGCTATAGTCTTATAGTATAATTTAAAGTCAGGCTGTGTGGTGGTTCCACAATTTTTCTTTGCTTAGAATTGCTTTGGCTATTCAGGTTATTTTTTGATTCCATATAAACTTTAAGATTTTTTTTCTCGTTCCATAAGTAGTAAAATTGGTATTTTGATTGTAGTTGCATTGAATCTAATGATTACTTTGGGAAGTTTGGTCATTTTAGCAAAATTGATTTTTTTTTTAATTTTAAGATGTGGGATACATGTCAGGATTAGGTACATAATTGATTCTTCTAATTCATGAAAATTGGATTTTTCCTATTTGTGTGTGCCATTTATGATTGTTTCATCAGTGTTTTGTAGTTCTCCTTGCAGCAATCTTTCACTTTTTTAGTTAGGTGTATTCCTGTGTGTGTGTGTGTGTGTGTGTGTGTGTGTGTGTGTGTGTGTGTGTATGTGTGTGTGTGTGTGTGTGTCTAGTGTTAATGGGATTGAGTTGATTTGGTTCTTGGCTTTAGCATTGCTACATATAAGAATGTTATTAATTTTTGCATATTGATTTTGTATTCTAGATATTTACTAAAGTATTTTATCAGCTATAGAAGCTTTTTGAAAGACTCTTTAGAGTTTTCAGGTATATGATCATGTCATTCATTAACAGAGATAGATTGACCTCCTCTTTGCCAATTTGGATACCTTTTATTTCTTTATTTTTGCTAGATTGCTCTAGTTAGAACTTACAGTGCAATGCTGGATAAGAGTGGTGAGAGTTGACATCCCTGTCTTGTTCCTGTTTCAACTTTTCCCAGTTAAGTATGATGTTGGTTTGTTATGTATGGCTCCTATTTTGAGATGTTTTCCTTCAATGCTCAGTTTGTTGAGAGTTTTTATCACGAAGGGATGTTAGATTTTGTTGAATGCCTTTGCTGTATCAATTGAGGAGATCATAAGGTTTTTATTTTTACTCCCGTTTATGTGGAGGGACACTTTTATGGATTTGTGGATATTGAGCTATTCTTGCATCCCTGGAATAAAACACACATAGTTGTGATGGATACTTTTTTTGATATGCTATTGAATTCTGTTTGCTAGTATTTTGTTAAGAATTTTAACATGTATATTTATTAGGATAAATGGCCTATAGTTTTCTGTTTTTGTTGTGTTCTTGCCTGATTTTGACATCAGTGTGATACCAGTTTTATGTAATGATTTACAGAGGAGTCTTTCCTTATCAACTTTCTAGAATAGTTACAGTTGGATTGGTATCAATTATTTTGTGTACGTCTGACAAAATTCAGCTGTGAATCCATCTGGCCCTGGACTTTTTGTTGTTGTTGAGATATTTTTTATTATTGATTTGATTTTATTCCTCATTATTGGTCCAGTCAGGGTGTCTGTTTCTTCCTGGTTTAATCTTGAGAAGTTGTATGCCTCCAGGTATTTATCGATTTCCTCTAGGTTTTCCAGTTTATTGCCAAAGAGATTTTCATAGCAGTTCATGATGACTTCTTTTTTAATTCTGTGGTATAGGCTAAGTCATCTCTGTCACTTCTGATTGAAGTTGTTTAAGATTTATGTTTCTTCATGGTTAGCATAGCTAGCTGTCTGTCAATTTTGTTTTTTACTTTCAAAAAAACCAAATTTTTGTTTGATTAATGCTTTGCATAATTTTTGTCATCTCAATGTCATCTAGTTCTGCACTCATCTTTGTTATATGCTTCTTTTCTTCTGCTAGCTTTAGATTGAGATTGTTCTTATTTTTCCAGTTCCTTGAGGTGCAAGTTTAAGCTGTTAATCTCTGTTTTTTATTCTTTTATGTAGGCATTTAATGTTATAAACTGTCCTCTTAGAACTGCTTTTGCTGTGATCCAGAGATTCTGGTATGCTGTGTCACTATTTTCATTAGTTTCAACCACGTTTTTGACTTCTGCCTTAATTTCATTGTTTACAAAGGGACATTCAATAGTAAGTTGTTCACTTTCCATACATTGGTGAGTTTTGGGGAGCTCTTCTTAATGTTGATTTCTAATTTTATTCCGCCGTGGTCTGAGAAAATGATTGGTATAATTTTGATGTTTTAAAATTTATTGAGACTTGCTTTATGGACAAACATATGGGCTATTTGGAGAATGTTCTGTGCAGATAAAAAGAATATATATTCTGCAATTATTGGGTAGAAAATTTTGTAGATGTCTGTAGATTTATAGTCTTATTTAAGTCCAGTGTTTCTTTATTAATTTTCTGCCTCAATGATCTGTCTAGTGATGTCAAAGGGGTGGTAAAATCACCCACTATTATGGCATTTCTAGCTACATGTTTTTGGAGGTCAAGTAGTGTTTGCTACATGCTTACTACATAAATTTGGGTGCTTTGGTGTTCAGTGCATATATGTTCAAGATGATTAAATCTTCTTGTTGATCTTACCAATTATTGTTATATAATGTCCTTCTTTGTCTTTTTTCTTTCTTTCTTTCTGTTTTTGGTTTAAAATCTGAGCTGTCTGATATGAAGATGGCTACTCCTGCTATCTTTTGTTTTCTAATTGCATGATATATTTTTTCCACCCATTTACTTTGAGCCTGTGACTGTCTTTGGCCAATATGTGGATCTCTTGTAGGCAACACATGATTGGGTCTTATTTGTTGTTGTTGTTTTTATCCAGTTTGCCACTCTGATTCTTTTAAGTGGGGTGTTTATCCCATTTACATTGAGGGTTAACATTGCTATATGAGGGATTTTTTTGTTTGTTTGTTTGTTTCTGTTTTTGTTTTTTTTTGCTATAGTGTTGCAAGCTAGTTGATTTACTATTAGTTATTTTGTGATGGTAAGGGTCATCATTATAGTTCCAAGTTTAGAACTTCTTTGAGCATCTTTTATAGAGCCAGTTTAGTGGTGACATATTTCTTTAGTGTTTCTTTGTCCAGGAAGGACTTTATTTCGCCTTCATTTATGAAGCTTAGTTTGGTTGGATATAAAAATCTTGGCTTTTTTTTTTCTTTAAGGAGGTTGAAAATAGGCCCCTCATTCTCTTCTGGCTTGAGGGGCTGCTTTTATTCTCTTCTGGCTGAGAACCCTGCTTTTATTTTAATGTCCTTTCTTTTATAAGTGATTTGGTGTTTCTCTTTTGTTGCTTTTAGGATATTCTATTTCACATTGTCTTTAGAGAATTTGACAATTTTATGCCTCGCTGAGGTTCTTCTTGCAATATATTATGCATGAATTCTTTGGGCTTCTTGTACCTGGATGTCTAGGTTTCTCTAAAGATCAGAGAAGTTGCCTTGACTTATTCCTTCAAATGTATTTTTTATACTTTTTGCTTTAACTACTTCTCCCTCTAGAATGCCTATAGGTTTGGTCACTTTGCACAATCCCATATTTCTCTTAGGCATTGCTCATTCTTCTTGTTTCTTTTTTCTTTGTTGTGTCTGACTGAGTTAGTTCAAACAGTCTGTCTTCCATCTCTGACATTCTTTCTTCTGTTTGTTCTAGCCTACTGCAGTAGTTTTGTACTGTTTTGTCTCTCTTCCAATGAGTTTTTTAGTTCTTTTTTTTTTTTAAGTTGCCAGTCTCTCCTTTTACCTCCTGAATTGTTCTGCTAATTTCTTTATGTCGGTTATCAGTTTTATCTTGCATCTCACTGAGTTTCTCCATAATCAACATTTTGAATTTGTTAACTGACATTTCAGTCATTTCATTGTGGTTAATTTCTGTTGGTAAAGGATTGGAAAGTCCCCTTGGATAAGTCAGAGTCTCTCTCTCTCTCTCTCTCTCTCTCTCTCTCTCTCTCCCTTTCTCTCCCTTTCCCTCTCCCTCTCCCTCTCCCTCTTTCTCTCTCTCTCTCTCTACACACACACACACACACACACACACACACACACACACACACACACACACTTTCAGAGCTGTTTTTCTGGATCATTCTCATTTGAATGAACTATGACTAGTCTGTATGAGTTCCTTTTATATACATTATTACTAGGGGATGTCACCTCAGCTAGTCTGAGAAGGAGGTTAAGATTTTTAACAGTGGTGCTTGCTAAAGAGATCTGAGTTTCAAAACTGACATCGGCTGTAGGACTCACTGTTCATGAGAAACTGTGGCAGCTGTCCCTCTCCTGCTTGGGATGGAGGTTCCACGGAGCATGGGAGTAAGAGCTCCTTTTCCTCATTATTACTAGAGCATGTCATTCCACCTAGTCTGAGAAGGATGCTGAAATTCTTAAAGTGGTACTTGCAAAAGAGTTCTAAGTTCTGATGAAAATGGATATTCATCAGAACAGCATAGGACATCCCAGATCTTCCTCACCAACCCATATTTGGGAGAACACCTATGGTGTCTTTTCCTTCCACAAACTCTTGGTCTCCCTCAACACAACTTCAGCAACTGGGAGAAATGGAGTCTTTTCCTATGTCCTGACTTACACAGATCCTTGATTTGAAGGTATGTCTCAATGAAGAGTTTTCTGTCTTGTCTTGTGTCCCAGGGTTCCCACTCTTTTTCTGTGGAATACCATCATGGGGGCTATTCACCCATCTTCTCCTCCCTGATATAGGCTGTAGGACTGACTGTCCATAAGAAACTGTGGCTGCTGTTACTCTTCTGTTCAGGATGGAGGTTTCAGAGCATGAGAATAGGGGTCCCCTGCTAGGCTGTTATGTTGGGTGTTCTTAGGTATTGCTGTGGTTCCTTACAGCAGCTGCCTGGAGGCCTGGAGCAGGGTGGGGCACCCAGACAGTAACACACAGAGACGAATTCCAGGTGGAATATCTAATCCTAATAGCTTGTCCCTCTGGAAGGTAAACATGGCCTTGGAGGGTCACCTGCTACTCACAGCCAGTCTGGAATGAGTTCAGGGATGGTTGTAACCCCTGGAGTGATCTCCATGTTCTTGCTTTGTTCTGGGTGTGGGAAGTCTCTATTCCCATCCAGAGCAAGCAGACCTGTCTCCAGGCAGAAGTCAAAGTGCATGCAGAGCTCACTGTTTCTGTGACAATGGACCCTCATCAAAAATGGTGTCTTCCTCACCCACCCATATTTGGGAGAATACCTATGGTGTCTTTTCCTCCCACAAACTCTTGGCCTCCCTCAACACAATTTCAGCAATTAGGAGACATGGAGTCTTTTCCTGTGTCCTGAGTTACACAGAACCTTGATTTGAAGGTATGTCTCAATGAAGAGTTTTCTGTCTTATCCTGTGTTCCAGGGTTCCCACTCTTTTTCTGTGGAGCACCATCATGGGGCTATTCACCCATCTTCTCCTCCCTAAGATCTGGGATGTCTTTTGCTATTCTGATGAATATCCATTTTCATTCCAGAATTAGGGTTTCCTGTATTGGTTTTTCCACACTATTTCACAATATTCCAGTGGGTGAGGCACACCTCAAAGCTTCTAATTCACCATCTTGAAAAAAACAACAAAAACAAGTATTGCTTTTAGCTCACTAAGAAAGTAAGCTAATGAGAAAACAATATTTTCTAATCTTAAATATGCTCTGTAGATGTAAATAAAACATTTAAGTCATTCTTACTTTTTTCTTTTCTTTTAATTGGCCAATATTTAAATCCAGAATCTTACATGGCTAAAAAGCTCCATGTGACCACATCATTTATCCCAGTAATGGAAAGTTCTCATTTTACTAATTTTATCTCAAGTACTAGTCCAATATTATACTTAAATCATGCAGAACCACTTATGACTATATTTCTGCAAATTCGCAGAGTCTAACAAATTTGTTTCAGTAACGCTTGATTTCCATTCAATTGTAATGCTCAGTTCTAGCTATTCTATAACACTATCTATAGAAATTCTAGGATAACCATTCAATTTCCAGTTCATGACAATATAGTACTCTGAACATTCCACCATTAGAATTACTCCCACAATAGAAGAAAAATTGTTAAAGTTGTCATCTCTTTCACTAGTGTGCAAGGTTCATGTTGTCTTTTCTATAACTCTGTGAGAAAAGTTACTTCCAATAGAAATGTATTATTTTCTATAGCTATGTGAGCAAAATTACTTCCCATAGAAATATATTATTTTGTTTTTGAAAAGTCCTTGTATTTAGCCAATTATATAATTCTAAAAATCTCTAGTGGGGGAGAAATTCTCAGCCTTATTTAGGTCTATATGTTCTAGAAAAAACAATCATACAAATACAATTTTTTTTTACTTCAGTTTCTGATATTCTAAGGGCCAAAAGGTCAGTTATTTCTTCCATATTCAATGCTTCCATAAATCTAATGTGTTTTATGAATTCCACCAGGCTTTAGTAAAGCCTGTAGGTGTTTTGATGTATTAAGCAAAATATATATTAATAGAATAGTAACTACAAATATTAGGAGGCATATCCTAAAATAATCATAAAAATGCACTTCAATGAATTTTTGTGTGTGTGTGTGAGTTGGAGTCTCACTCTATCACCTAGACTGGAGTGCAGTGGCCGCTCTCAGCCACCGCAGCCTCTACCTGCTGGGTTCCGGCTATCCTTCTGCCTCAACCTTCCAAGTAGCTGGAACTACAGGCGCGCACTACCATGCCCGGCTAATTTTTGATTTATTGTAGAGATGAGGTCTCGCCATGTTGCCAGGCAGGTCTCGAACCCGCGGGCTCAGGTAATCTACTCGCCTCAGCCTCCCAAAGCGCAGGATTACAGGCTGAGCCACCGAGCCCAGCTCAATGAATGTTTTTATTCTAATATCGTCAATACTGAATTGGACTATGTTGTTATATCAATACAAAATGTTAATTAGTGCCTATGTGTCTTACTATACAAAAACCTTCACACAGTCCTGTCTGATGTATGCCAGAGGTTTTATTATTATTATTATTATTATTATTATTCACTAACCATAATAGGAACAAAAATTTTTACATTTTGTTTAACCAAACAGTTATGTGCTAAGTAAGTGTTTTATCATCTTACTGGAAATGATTTTTGTCTTTGTTTTTGTTTTTGTTTTTTTGAGTTGGAGTCTCACTCTGTCGCCCAGACTGGAGTGCAGTGGCCGCTCCCAGTCACCGCAACCTCGCCTGCTGGGCTCCAGCGATCCTTCCCCCTCAGCCTTCCCAGTAGCCGGAATTACAGGCATGCGCTACCATTCCCAGCTGATTTTTTAAATTTATTTATTGTAGAGATGAGGTCTCGCTGCCCAGGCGGGTCTCAAACCCGCGGGCTCAGGCAATCCACTCACCTCAGCCTCCCAAAGGCGCGGGATTACAGGCTGAGCCACCGAGCCCGGCTGGAAATGATTTTTAAATCAATTATTTACAGTGTAAGAAGTGCTCTGAGATTGAATTTCTCAGTATATCAAAACCAAGTGTACCTGTTATTGATGCCTGTGATGCCTGTGGGCAAATATTTTCCCACTAGCAATGTTATTTCTATCTTTATAAATACTTTTTAGACATGAAAAGACAAATGGCATTCATTATATAGTCTCCTGATTGCTTTAAAACATTTTTAAACACTAGTAAGGTGGACATGAGCAATGCAAATTTATACTGAAATGTAATGTTGACAGAATCTACATATAAATCTGAACTATATCAGTTTGTCAATAACTGGGTTGGAGACTACTTTAGACATACCTATGTAGTCCTTAAAAACAAAGCACACTTACAATATGAACAAACAAAAATATTGCACCATATATTCAAGGTCAACAGAAGCTATTTTGAAATATTTTCATTTATGCATATTTTCTAACATAAACTACTGATTTTTTAAAAGAGAAATAGTGATAAGGAGAAAAAAAGAAAGAACATAAAAATGAAAATGAGTATGAGTAGAATGGGTGTATTATCACATAGAATAATATTTTAATGGTATTTATTCATGACTTCTTTCAACTGATTATAAATAATAGGCATATTTTCCAAGGAAAAATTATTTCCTAGGAGATGTAAGTAATAACATTTTGAAAACTTTGTTTTATAAAATGCAACTATCCTCAGCAATTAAGAGTCCAAGTACATTCAGAGAAACAAGAACCAAGTACCACAAGTTCTCACTCATAAGTGAGTGCACATTAACCCTAACACTTTAACAAAGGAATTGGCAGTAGCAGGACACTGCCCGGGGAGGGGCGGGGGGGAGGGAGCACATAACATCAATAAGGGTATCTGATCTCAAACCAGGTGAAGTGGGAACCGAAGGAAGGCCCAAATTTTACCTGTATGATGACCACATACCTACCTAATCCTGAATTGTACCCTACATCTTTAAAAAGTAATGATAATATCTAGGTATGTCTTAAAAGTGTGCCAGTTTAGCCCATAGGAATCTCTGAAAGATACCAGCAGTACCCATACAAGGTAGATTTCAAATTTTCTCATAACCCTTATAAAGCAGCAATCCTCGTGTATTAGATACTGACTTGGGCTTTTCACAAAACTTGGAGTACAGTCTGAATATATGTTCTGTTTAGAGAAATTTCTACAAAATTCTATAGAAAATTCTTCTTAAAAAGGAAGGGCAAATGAGTAGCACCAGAGAAATTTTGCAAAATGATTATAACATTATGGAAAAGGAAGAGGGACAAAAAGTATTTGAATTTATAAAAGAATACACAACTATATATTAAATCCTATTTTAAGAAAAAATTTGTTTTAAGACAGTTAATTTTTACTATTGGTACCCGTAAGAGATGAGAAGGGATTATCATCTGAACAGATTATCAGTTAAGGAAATAATACAAATGCCTAAATAATTATGTGAAAATGAGATAGATTAATTTAAGTATTGACAGTCATGTGCAACAGTACAAGACTAGAACTTTTCTGCTTTGGAATTAAAATGTCTAAGCACAGAAATCAAGGCTCTTACACATTAGTAACTCTGTCCTGGAAAATCAGTGGAACAAATCAAATGACTTCAGGAAATGTGACCATACCCTACACCAGAAGTTCTTAGATTTCAGAGTATATTTGAATCACATTAGATTAGCCCAACCAGAAATTTGAACTTTTGATTCAGTTGGTCTGAAATCATAACATGAGTACTTTTATTCCTAACAAATTCCTAGATGACACAACTGCTGCTAGTCTGTAAACCACTCTTAGGGAGCCATTTCTCCTCAAGCAGATGCCAGCAATGATGTTGGCTTTATCTGGTAAAGAGACCACTCTGTGTAATGCAGAAATGTGTGTGGTTTCTAACAAGGAAATGTAAACTATGAAATAGATCAATTTAGAAATGCAAATTTCTTTCTGTTATTTACTAACTGTGGCATTGGGAAAGTTACTTAAGTTTTCAGGCTTTACTGTCTTCATTTACGAAATCTTACCACTAAGGATATAGTTATAATTGAAGTAATCTAAACAGAGCCCTTTGCAGAGTGGCCAGACAAAAATATGTATTCAGTTAACATCAGCTACTTTTATTATTTGTTATGGCCATGTAACTTAGAATACAATAACTACTCTTGGGCCATAAAACAAACAGGAACAATTAATATACTTCTCAAAAATTTCCAGACAATTTCTACACGTGAAGAATCAGGTAAATAGAAGCACAAGAATCAATACATTTTCTCATTACAAAATTTCTTTTCTGTTTTCCATGAGGAAGTCAAACATAAACATTTAAAAAGATAAAATTTCATGAAGTGATTTTTTTTCTTTTTCCTTTTGTATGTGCTGAAATATTTAATTATGGAAATAAAATAGTGTTCCTTACATCCCTATAGTTTCTTTCTTTAAAAAATCAATAGAATAAAAAATAAATCCTATATGTATGCAACTATTCAGAAATAAAAAAAGAGGGACATTATGTTAAAGAATCATAACAAATTTCACCCTGATAACTGGACTTACTTTGGGAGATCATTAGTGAATGCGTTAAAAACCTCGCAAAAAAACCCCAAAAAACAAAACAAAAAAACCACCCATTTAGAATATCTTTGTCTCTACTTTCAAATTTTCATTTCTTTGCTATGTGTTTTTTTCTTCATTATTTGCATACATCTATCACTCCATTGCCAATATCAGCTTTCTTTCACTATCATGACTGATCTTATCTTGAGCTCTCAAACATATTATATATAAGAAAAATACTATAGAAGTTGAGTCAATTAGAATTGTTTGTCTCTAAGTTACCTGAACCATCAGTATTACTCTTAAATTCTATATGGCAATAATAGCTCATGTTTCAATTTGTTGCTGCAGAAGTTACAATACGTCTCCACTATCCTCCTACTTGACTTTACTACCTCTATTTTATCATTTATTAGAATGAAAATCCTACAACATTTTGTCACTAAACGTGTAATCCAGCTTAAACATTTTTTCAACCCTCTTTCACAATAAAGGGATGAATTGGTCAACTAAGAACAATCTTTCTTCATAAAGTGGATTTCAAACATGTCCTCCTTTACAGATGATGGACATCTATTATTTTGCCTGTCTTCTGTGGTTCTAAATTTGCTATTGACTTAGTGCCATAGCATTAAATATACTCACATATTTTCTATTTTTAAAAAATTCTTACATATATACATATACAAAAAGCACATACACACAGACTACATCATGACTCCAGATAATTTCTGATGTAATGTTTTTTCTCTCCCTTTTACTTCTCATGTATTCCTTCATCTACTTCAGTGATGCTTCCACCCCTACAATTAGATGAAGGCTTCTCCAACCAATATCACCACCAAATAAGTAATGTAAGTCTTAGGTGTACTTTATTTCTAAACTTAACTCTTCAGATGTATTTGTAGATGTTATCATTCTTTCTTGAAAATACTTTTGCTCTGGGATTTAAACACTTCAACTTCTTAATATACATAAATATATTGTAATTACAGTGAACAGTATATATTAAATACAATGAGGTACTCATTCTCTCATTTATTTACTCCAAAAATAATTATTGAAGGTATAAGATAGTCCAAGAACTGGGTTATTTGTTGAGACAGCAATATTTCTTATGTGAGTTGCAAAATTATTAAACTGCAGTTATGATATGTTTAAAAAATGAAAATAGAGCCTAATATAATTCCTTATAACTAGACTAACTTTATCTACTCTAAAGAACCGTGAAGGACTTCGCAGCTCTGAAGAGTTAATTGAGTAAGGAGAGAGCATAAGCAGAGGGTTGAGAAAAACGTAGCTATGGGAATTAAAGGTTAGGATCATAAGCAAGAAGAAGACTGCTTTGAAATAGCCAAGACTTAGGTATTGTCTTGTTTATTCAAGATCTTACAGATTAAGTGAGTTTACCCTTTAAAATATGAACTTGCAATTAAACTGTATGGGTTAAGTTGATGGGGACCCTCAAAATGCGAGGAGGATTAAGGAAATTCATTGCATCTGTGACATTGCTTATGGCTTTAACCGATTTTGACAGAAAGAGAAGGGTGATAGGTGATGGCATTCTAGTACACAGAAGGGTCATAACAAGACAGCAAGGCAGAAGAGTGTAATAAAGTTCTCAGTGGAGGTATGATCTTGTGCTTCCTAAAACTGATATTCTGCCAATGGATGTTGTGAACATTTTCCGTGTTCTGAACTGGAAAACATAATTAGTTCTAAGACTGCATTAAAAAAAAAAATTCAGTGACATATATGAGTAGTGAGTTCTTCAGTCACCAGATAGAGAGTAAATACCCATTCATTCCATGAAAACTAACTAAATAAAATATATTTAAGTTTACACGTTAAATTTCATTTTATATTTTAAGTTGGATGTATTCATACAGAGCTAGTTTTTTTAAATTTGAAATTATTTTACATTAGAAAAACATTTTTGTATTGACGAAATGTGTACTTTCCTAACTTTTTGTTCAACAGAGCACATAAGTATAGCCAAAGATAAAAATAAGAGATATGATCTCACCTGACCCTTTCTTTTCTGCCTGATTTTATTGAAGAATGAAACTAAAAGAGGAAAGAATTTCTTCACTGTGGGTAAAATTTTAGTGAGTTCTGTACTTAGAGAATTGGAGATAACTGAAGATATCTTTTTGAAGATGATTATGATAGAGATGATCCCCGGAGTCTTTGGCATCTAGTTTAATAGCAGAGGCCAGTTTTAAGCCTTTGTAGACACTAAGGGTCACTTTCATTTGCAATCTCCAGTTAGCTGATGTATTATAATGAATTAGTCCAATGTTTTGTGGAATTATTAGAGTAAATTCTCAATTCTGAGGAAAACTTGAGTTTTTCTATTATAGTCTTAGTAAAAATGAAATCTATGTCCAATCAATTACTACATTATGGGGTTTTTAGTTTTATAGATTGTAAAACTGAGGATGGAGAGAAGCCTTAAACAGATGAACCAGAGAAACTCATTTTTAAACACATCAAGGTGGTTCTACAGATAGCTCTTAGATATGTCTGAGTATAGCATATTAAGATTGTTACTCTGGGACCAGAAGGCTAGAATAATGTATGTATTAATCTGAATATAAAAGAAAGCATAATTCATTTAAGGTGCACATAAGAGACATGCATATCTCTTGTATGTTTAAGGAGTTTTGTTTTTTTTTTTTTACATTTTTTAAATCATAAGATTATAGCAAAACTTCCATCTACTTCTCATGGCTATCATGACATAAGGGTTTTCAATGATCAATAGGTTGGTGAAAATACATTAGGAAAGAAATGGGAGTAAGAAAAAACAGAGTTTAATATTTATTATCATCATTTATAATTAGCTAAATGTAACTTTCATGATCAAACTGAGATCCAAGATGGCCACTAAGGAGTAGCCAACCAGTGCCTCTCTTACTGAGTAGAATGGAAAGGACAGACTCAGTCATCAGTAAACTCAGTCAGTTTGAGCAGTTTTGGATCGAGGAAGCATACTGCATCCCTCTTGAAATGCACAGAGACTAAAGAAGAGGGCGTCTGGATGGCTGATGTTGGAGCCAGAGGGCCCCATGCTGGTTGGGTACCAAGCTTGCCTAGGATCTGCAGCTTTGCCTTGTGTGTCAGAAGAAGTGAGCAATCCTGATGTGGTCTGGGTTGGTTCTCCTCCTTCCCGCTACAGGCAGGACATTGGTCCTATGTGAGAGGAGTCCTGGATAGGGCACAGTGGCATGCTGCTGGAACCCACACGAAGCTGTGAACCCACCACTGTAATGAAAGCTTATCACCAGTCAATCCCCAAAAACACATTCCCTACAGGTGGTGCCTGCAGGCTGGTTTCCAGGCCAGGAAAGCTCGCCCAGTTACACTCACTCAGTGCCCATTTCCAATGTTTGGCATTCACCATTCCTCCCAAACCTGGAAGGTTTTCCTGTTAGCCTCACATTCCCAAAGGGCAGGTGCCACTACAACAGAAAATCTTCTGTTTTTCAAGTTCCGATTGCATCCTTAGATGGACAGGGGGAGATGTGAAAGATGGCAAAGGCCCTGTGTCCTAGCAGGAGTGTTTCCTGGCTGTGAAGGGTGCTGAAACTCCTTCAGTGCTCCCAGCTGCCAGGGGTCCCATACCCTACCCTAATCCCCATGTAGATCTCACAACAAGGGTCAGAAAACAGCCCAGGCAGCCTGACCTTGGGAAAATCTCTGCAACAGAAAACCACTTTGAGTATAGAACACTGCCCAGCAGGAGTGGTGGAGAAAAAGTAGAAATCTCCCTCTCTCTCCCTGTTTGAAGTATTCTGAATGGCAGAATAAGCCCTAAGACAGCAAAACCGTATCTGGCTACAGAACAACAAAACGAAAGAATAATAAAAAGAGTAGAGTTGCTTCTCACCTAGTCCACTAACGGGAGAGAGGGCCAACCAGAAATCCAAACTTCACCTGCATGCAATCGACTTATGTGGTAAATTCTCACGTATACCCAACAACTCTAAAATAAAATTTTAAAAATTAAAACAGACAACACCACAAAAATAAAATAAAATGCAACTCTGCCGTAAAAAATTCCCTCAAAACCACCTTAAATTGAGGGCAAAGGCAGGTAGATACATGTGAAAGTTGTCAAATACGATTCATTTTCAGGCATATGAGATGATTCTCTCCCTTTATATCTGAAGGAATATAACAAATGAATCAGTTCTTTACAAGTGGAAAGGAAAGAAGTAGAACAGAGATTATGTCAGGAGTAAAGTTAAACTATAAAATGTATTAGATATAATGTTTTATTTTTTGAGAGACTGTATTAATACTAACACTATAAATATAAACAAATATTATGTATCAGCAAAATATACAAATTTTAAAATCCACACATTTAAGTATAAAAGTCCTTATTTTCTTTTTCAAATTTATATTTTTATGTTAAAGTTGTGGTGTTCAGTCAAGGGTTAGGTATACAAATATTAATTGTGCAGGTACCCTTGTTGATGAGGTGTGCCCCCCTTTCCCCAGAGAGATATTAACTACTGTTTATCCCACCTCCCTTCCCCTCTCTGTGTCTCTCCCATAGTTTCCTGCCACTGTCAATCCTTTTCTTATAGTATTACGGTAGTTGTTCAAGTTCCACTTATGAGTGAGAACATGTGATGCTCAGATCTTTGTTTCTGTGAGAGATCACTCAATATTATAAACTCTAATTCCATCCAGGTTGCTGCGAAATTCATGGTTTTGTTCTTTTTTATGGCTGTGTAATATCCCATTATGTACATATACCACATTTTTAAAATCCAGTCTTCTTTTGATGGACAGCATGGTTGGTACCATGATCTTGCTATTGTGAACAATGCTGTGATAAACATACATGTGCAGGTATCTTTTTTATAGAGTGATTTGAGTTCTTCAGGGTATATTCCCAGTAGGGGGATTGTGGGGCCATATGGAAGGTCGATTTTTAGAGCTTTTAGGAATCACCTCACTGACTTCCACAGAGGCTGTACTAGTTTACACTTCCACTAACAATGTAGAAGTGTTCCCTTTTCACCACATACACTCCAGCATCTGTTATTTTTTGAGTTATTGATAATGGCCATTCTGACTAGAGTTAGGTGGTATCTCAGTGTAGTTTTAATTTGCATCTCCTTGATGACTAGTGAGGTTGAACATTTCTTCATGTATCTGTTGGCCACTCATATGTCTTCTTTTGAGAAGTGTCTGTTCATATCTTTTGCCCACTTTGTAATGGAATTGTTTGTTTTTTTTCTTTTCAGCAAGTTTGACTTCCTTATAGATCCTTGATGTTAGGCCTTTGTCAGACAGGGAGTTGGCAAATACTTTTTCCCAATCAGTGGGCTGTCTCCCTGCTCTCTTGATGGCTTCTTTGGCTTTGCAGAAGCTTGCCAGTTTAATGAGGTCTCATTTGTCTATCTTATCTCTTATGGCCTATGCATTTTCAGTTTTGCTCAGGAATTGGATGCCAGTTCCAACTTCCATAAGGGTGTGTCCTGCATCTTCTAAAGTTCTTATGGTTTGAAGTTTTACATTTAGGTCTCTGATCCATTTAGAGTTAATTTTTGTGTATGGGGATAGAGAGGGGTCCTGCTTGAATATTCTGCATGTGGTCAGCCAGTTTTCCCAGCACCATTTACTGAAAAGTTTCTCCTCTCCCCAGTGGTGGGTGGTGGAGGCTTTGTCAAAGATGAGTTGGTTGAGAAATTGAGGTTTTGCTTCTGGAATTTTAATTCTGTTCCATTGGTCTACATGTCTGTTCTTGTACCAATGCCAGGTTGTTTTTATTATTGTAGCTTTATAGTAAAGTTTAAAGTCTGCTATTGTGATACCTCATGCTTTTTGGCTGAGGATTGTTCTGGCTATTCTTGGTCATTTGTTTTTCCATATGAATTCCTGTATTGTTTTTTCTAGATCTTAGAAGAATGTTGGGTACTTTGATGGGTATTGCATTAAATCTGTAGATTGCCTTAGGTAAGACGGACATCTTCACAATGTTGATTCTTCCAATACATGAGCATGGGATATTTTTCCACTTATTTGTGTCATCTTTGATTTCTTTGAGCAGTGTTTTGTAGTTTTCATTGTAAAGATCTTTCACGTCTCTGGTTAGGAAGATACCAAGGTATTTCATTTTTTTGTGTGGTTATTGTGAATGGGATTGTGCTTTTTATTTAGGTTTCTGTTTGTTTATTATTGGTGTAAAGAAATGTGATTGTCTTTTGAACATTTATTTTATACCCTGAGACTTTGCCAAAGTCCTTTATCAGTGCAAGGAGGTTTTGGACAGATTTTCTTGGGTTTTCAAGATATAAAATCATGTCGTCTGCAAAGAGAGATAATTTGACTTCCTCTTTTCCTATTTGGATACCCCTGATCTCCTTCTCTTTTCTGATTGCTCTACCCAGGATTTCCAATACTATATTGAACAGGAGAGGTGAGAGTGGACATCCTTGTCTTGTTCCAGTTTTCAGGGGAAATGGTTCCAATTTTTGTCTGTTTAGGATTATGCTGGCTGTGGGTTTCTCATAAATTGCTTTTACTATTTTGAGGTATGTTCCACATATGCCTAGATGATCAAGGATTTTTATCAAGAAGGGGTGTTGGATTTTATCAAAAGCTTTTTCTGCATCTAATAATATAATCATGTGGGGTTTTTTTGACGTCTGTTGATGTATTTAATTACATTTATGGTTGTATGAATGTTGAACCAGCCTTGCATCCCAGGGATGAAGCTTACTTGGTCATGATGGATGATTTTTGAGATGTGTTGTTGAATCCGGTTTGCTAAGTTCTTGTTGAGAATTTTAATATCTATGTTCATCAAAGATGTTAGCCTGTAGTTCTCTTTCTTTGTTGGGTCTTTACCTGGTTTGGGTATCAATATGATGTTAGCTTCATAAAATGATTTGGGGTGAGTTCCATCTTTGTCAACTGATTGGTATCAGTTTCTCCTTAAATGTCTTATAGAATTCTGAGGGAAATCCATCTGGTCCAGGACTTTTTTTTGGAGGTAGTTTTCCTATTACGTAGTCAATTTCCTTGATTGTTATTGGTCTATTTAGGGTTTCAATTTCTTCTTGTTTCAACCTAGAGAGGTTATGTGATGTCAGATAGTTTTCCATTTCCTTAAGGTTTTCAAGTTTGTTTCCATACAAGTGTACATTGTAGTCTCTAATGATCTTTTTTATTTCTTCAGCTTCAGATGTGACTTCATCTTTTGTGTTTGTGATTGTGTTTATTTGAACGTTTTCTCTCTTTTTCTTGGTCAGTCTAGCTAGGGGATCATTGATCTTGTTTATCCTTTCAAAGAACCAGCTTTTTGTTTCATTGATTTTTTGTATTATCTTTTTGTCTTCTATGTCCTGGATTTGGGCTTTTATTTTGGTGATCTGGATTCTTCTGCTGAAGTTAGGGTTTTGGTGGTCTTGGTTTTCCAGCTTCCTTAGGTGACTTTTTAGGCTGTTAATTTGTGATCCTTCCATTTTCTTCATGTGCATTTGTAGAGATATGAATTCCCCTCTTACTAAAGCTTTCATGGCATCCCATAGAATTTGGTAAGATGTTTCTTCATTTTCATCTGTTTCCAGGTATCTTTTAATCTCTGTTTTGATTTCATCATTGACCCAGGAGTTGTTTAGCATCATGCTGTTTAGTGTCCATGTCTTTGTGGGTTTTGAGGGAATCTTGTTGATGTTGATGTTTATTTTTATTCCACTGTGGTTCGAGAAGGTGCATGGCAAGATTTCGATCTTTTGAAATTTGTTTATACTTTATTTATGGCCAAGTATGTGTTCAATCTTAGAGTACTTTCCATGTGATGATGAGTAGAATGTATATTCTGTGGTCATTGAGTAGAGTGTTCTGTAGGTATCAGTTAAGTCCATTTGTTCAAGAGTTGCACTGAGGTTCCAGATGTCATTGCTGATTTTTAGTCCTGATGATTTGTCTAGGGTTGTGAGTGGAGTATTAAAGTCCCCAGCTAAGATAGTGTTAGAGTCAATATCTTTTTTGAGTTTATCTAGAAGCTGCTTTATGAAAGTTGGCACTCCTGCGTTGGGTGTATATATGTTTAAGATGGGTATTTCTTGTTTGATCATTATGTAGTGGCCTTTGGTATCTTTTTAAATTTTTGATAGCTTAAATGGTATTTTGTCTGAGATTAAGATCATGACTCCTCCTTTCTTTTGTGCTCCATTTGCCTGAAATTTTGTTTCCCACCCTCTTACGTTGAATCTGTGAGTGTCCTTTCTAGAGAGATGAGTCTCTTGGAGGCAATATATTATTGCCTGGTGATATTGTATCCATTTTGCCATTCTATGTCTTTTCAGTGGTGCAGTTAGTCCATTCACATTCAGACTAATTATTGAAATGTGAGAGTTGATCCCTATCATAATGTTCTTATAGAGTTGTTGTTGTTCCTGTTTGTTTGTTGTCTTTCTTTTGGTTTTGTGGTTGGTTCATGTGTTTTTAATTTTTTTCCTGTACGCTTGTGAAGAATGTTGTTGTTCTTTTTTCCTTTACTTCTGTGTTTAATACTTTCTTAAGTGTTTCTTGTAGAGTTGGTCTAGTGGCAGCATAAGTTCTTAGGGATTGGATATCTGGGAAAGATTTTAATTCTCCCTCACTGATGAAGCTTAGCTTGGCTGGGTAGGTTATTCCTGGTTGAAATTGTTTATCTTTTAGAACTTTGAAGATAGGGCTCCAAGCTCTTCTAGCCTGAAGGGTTTCTGTAGATAAATCTGCTCCTATTCTAATTGGTCTTCCCTGGTAGGTAGTCTGACTGTTTTCTCTTGCTGCCTTTTGGATTTTTTTCTTTTATACCTACTTTGTTCAGGCAAATTATTATGTATCTGGGAGTTGGTTTTCTCATTTGTTGTCTTGTAGGAGTTCTCTGAATCTCTTGTGTTTGAATTTTCGCATCACTGATGAGATGAGGAAAACTTTCTTGAATAATTCTATGGATTGTTTGTTCCAGGATGGTCTCTGTCTCTCTTTCTGCTTCAGGAAGTCCAATTACTCTTATGTTTGGTCTCTTGAAGTAATTGCTCATCTCCTGAAGGTTTTGTTTTGTCTTTTTAAGCTTCTTTTTTATGTTTTTGACAGTTTGAGCAATTGAGAGTTAGTTCTATATTTTGGTCCTCAATCTCTGAGATTCTTTCTTCTGCTTGGCTAATTCTGCTATCCATACTTATCAGTTTGTTATTTATTTCATTCACAGTATTCTTTACCACTTTTATCTTAGTTATCAGCTCCTTCCTTATTTCCTCTTGTCTCTCTTCAATTCTTTTTAATCTCCCCATTAACATCTTGATATCTGGGTTTGTAGTTTGAGACCAGTCATTCTGGGGGTTCTTCATTGTTTGCATTCTGAAGTCAGTTTTCTCAGTGTCTGACCTCTCAGTGGTCTGTGAGAGACCCTTATTCTTCTTTTGGTTTCTCTTCATTTGTGTAGATTTTCCTCCCCCCCTTTCCCTCCCCTTATTTGATTCTGTTTTTCAGGGAAGGTGGTGTTGCTTTTACTTCTTTTTGTTCAGTGTCCTATTCTTCCTTATGAGGGTCCTCTGGCTTCGTTCACTTTTGAGGCTGGACTGTTGGTTGGGGGTTGTACTTTTTGCAGTTTTGAGGTTTAATTGAGGGGGAAGCTGTGATTCAGAATCTATCTGCAGATCCCAGTATCCACCAGAAGTTGTATGGGCACAGTGGAATCCACTTCCCACTGCCTTACAATCTGTTGGGTTTAGGTTTGCTCCCTGGAAAAAAAGGAGGTAAGAAAAAGGAAAATAATGGAAGAAGAGGGGTCAAGAGGAAGTTAGAGAGAAAGAAGAGTAAATGGGAAAATGGACATACATACCAACTAATGAATGAAAAGAAACACAAGGCCAGAAAAGAGTAAAAAACAAACAAACAAAATTCCCTAAGGCATACCAGTAATCACACAAAGGCAGTCCAATAAAATCATGCCTTTTGACTTGTTTTATCCCAACACAAACAGGTAGTCTAAACCAAAAAGCAAACAAAAGGGAACAAAACAAACAGTCAAAACAATAAAATCAGAATAAGAAACCAGACTAGCTCTGGAGTCTTTCCTGAGTGTCTAAAGTCTCTGCAGCTCTGATCTCTAACCCCTCCCTTTTGCTCTCATTATGGGTAGATAGATTTACTCATAGATTGGGTCGGTTCCCTTGACTTGCTGCCTTGCTGCCTGATGACTGAGTTGTCTGTGTAGGGCAGGGGCTTCTGTCTCCTGTTTTGGAAGGTTACCTTAGAAACAAGGTGGAGGCTGCTCGGAGTGGGGAGGGACTATGCAAATCTTTGCCTGGAAAATGGCTGCAGTGGGTGGTTCCTCTTCACCAATACTTTCTGTCGACTCCTCCTTTCTCTCCACTCGTCCTTGTCCGTAAGTGATCCACTATGACAAGCGATGGATGGTCTGTGTCCAGCATCAGGCACTGGCAACCAGTGATATGGCTGTGCGCAGCATTTGATGTGCTGCCTGTGGCTTGGGGTGGAGGTGGAAGCTGGAAATTTCTGGGGTGGAGTCAAGAACCCAGTGTCAGCAGCTGGTAGCAAACAGCAGTAGTCCCTTGCAGAGGCCCATAGTGCAATGGAGGCTGTTTGCTGTGTGGGACTCACTGCAGCAACCACCCCCCGTGTAGTTGGCATCTGCGGGGGCACATGGAACTGCCTTCTGGAGTCACCTTTTGTGGAGATCATCACAGTTCAGCTTGTCCTTTTGCCATCTTACCAGTAGGCTGTTTTTATATCCTATGTTGCCAAAGATAACTATTTGTTTTGTGAGAAAATTCATGAATAAAGTAACACATTTGCTTTATTTCAGCTTCTTTGCCCAAAATGCAGTGCCAAGTCGGGTTCCTTCAACTGGTATGGTGAACAGTTTTCGGATGGTAGATGGATAACACACATTTGACGCAAGGGGACTTCATCCATTCCTGCTGGGCTTGCGTCCTGAAGCAGTTTTGCATTATGCAACGTGTGGCAACACCCCAAAAGTCCTTATTTTTGACTGAATAATAAAAGAAAATAAAAATAAACTCATAATAATTTTTAAAATGTATAGCACTCTTAACTGCTAATTTTTTTCCACTGAAGAACACGTGTAAAAAAGTCATTGGACATGGTAGTGCAACTGAAAATAGGACACAAAATTATTTTAATCCAAGCTTTATAGGAATATCAATATCCATATTTTTATGGAAATATTTAAGTATGAGTCATATCTGACTTCAAAAAGGAGAGAAAAATCCACCTGTGGGTCCAGAACCTTCTATTTCTATTGTTCTTTCTCCTCTCACAAAGTCAATCATTCCATAATATTTTTTGCATTTCCACTTTAATGTGGTATTATTTTTTCCATAGTTTCCAAGAGGCATTTATCTACCAGAATATCAAATCTGATTCCAGGGACTCTTGCCAAGGTATAAAATGCCAAGGCTGGGATAAATATTTCCATATTGAAAACTCTCCTATATCCAACTTTATTTTCCAACTCTGCCCCAATTCCAGCATATTCAAAATCTACTTCCAGAAGTTTCAGGGTAATTTGAGGGTTGAATTCTCTACTGCAAAGTGTAGCATGCACATTATACATGCAACCATGTCTAAATGTTTTTTCTTTATCAGAAAACTGAAAATTTCTTTATTTTAAAAATGATCTGTCCTCCAGCTCCTGGTCATCTGTGTGTTTTTGTATAATAGCTGGATTCACTCTACTTTCACACCTTGTCTTTATTGATACCTAACCTACCCGAGTAATTATTTTCTCTTTAATGTACCAAGGAGGATACTCAGCAACAAATTCCCACTTCCAAAATTCTTGAAACTAATATCTCTGTCACATATCTGTAATTGGCAGTTTAAATTTTATAGCATACCAGGATATCAGAAGTTTCAGCACTCCACCTGCTACCAGAGTTGAGTTCCCAGTGACATCTGAATGGTGAATGTTCCAAACACAAAGTCTCAATTTTAGATCTTGCTTCCTGGGGCCACTTCCAGGAACAAATGTTTTAGATTGGGCTCACAGAGCAGACCTTGAGCCAAAGATTCAAGTATAAGTAATAATGTAATAAGGACATGTTCTAACAGAAAACTAGTTAGAGATTGGGGAAAATAGTATAAGAGGGAGAAAAAGTCAAGCAAACCTGCAATTTCAGGTTAAGTCCTCTAGTCAACCTGGTTCTGTGAGGACCCTGGATAATTATTATTATTTTTTTTTTCTGAGTGGAAGTCTCACTCCATCACCCAGATTGGAGTGCAGTGGCACGCTCCCAGTCACCGCAGCCTCCACCTGCTGGGCTCTGGCAATCCTTCCACCTCATCCTTCCAAGTAGCTGGAACTACAGGCATGCGCTACCATGTCCGGCTAATTTTTGATTTATTGTAGAGATGAGGTCTCGCCAAGTTGCCCGGGCAGATCTCGAATCCACAGACTCAGGCAATCCACTCACCTCGGCCTCCCAAAGTGCTGGGATTACAGGCTGAGCCACCGAGCCTGGCCAGAGAATTAATTTTACTTCATGCATCAAGGTAAATAATTGGGCTTTGTGCTCTCTAGTCCCGAGGAGGGATTAACAGAAAAACTAGCACTTTTATTTTTCTTAAAAGAAATCGAACAGCTTTTAAAGGAAAAACACCTAACATTAGATATAAGTGCAAATACTATTTCTATATAATACAGTATATGTTTATTATTTTTATGTATTATATATTTATTGTTATATATTAATACATTATATTGATAATATATAATGTAATATACTTTAAGCTCATTTTAGCTTCTAGATTCAGATATCAAACTGAGCATGCATATTTGTATTTTTTTTTTTTTTTGAGTTGAAGTCTCACTCTGTTGCCCAGACTGGAATGCAGTGGCTGCTCCCGGCCACTGCAGCCTCAATCTGCTGGGCTCCGGTGATCCTTCCGCCTCAGTCTTCCAAGTAGCCGGAATTACAGGCATGTGCTACCACGCCCGGTTGATTTTTTGATTTATTGTAGAGATGAGGTCTTGCTGCCCAGGTGGGTCTCGAACCTGTGGGCTCAGGCAATCCACCCACCTCAGCCTCACAAAGGCGCGAGATTATAGGCTGAGCCACCGAGCCTGGCTCATATTTGTAGTTTACTTCTTAAATTTCTATTGCTATGACAGGAAAAATATACACGTAAGATAAATGATATGTATAATGTACAATGACATGAAAGGAGAAAGACTATATTATGTGGAATTTTTTACTATTTTTCTGGACTACAAGATAATATGTTTTTCAAAAACCCTAAGATGTATTCCTAATATGTACTGAAGAAGAAAATACATGTGTGATGTACTCTGCCAGGTGGAAAAATGGGAATTTTTCAAGCATAGAATATGTAGGCCAGTTTTGGGAGAATTGAAAATCAAGGACTGTTTGTGGAAAGTGTTCCAATTTAGCACCACCCCCAGGTGCCTGCCTGCACCATAGGAATTCCAGCAGATAAAGGCTATTTATTAAATTATTTGCACTTAGGTCAAAAGTGATGGAAAAAAGAAGGAAAAGAAAAGAAGGGAAGGGAAGGAAAGGGAATAGAAAAGGAAAGATCCTGAATAGATTATGTGACCTGTATTTGGAGTGCTAAGTCTAAAAGTTTGATGGCAAATGTCTAAAAAACAAAAGTGTTAAAGTGCATAAAGTTCTCAACTCCCAAATTCATTTTTAAGGGAGTTCATACAATGTCGTTACAGTACCTAAATCAAGAATTAGAGGTGGAGTCATCTGAAAAATGCATTTAACTTAATGGAAATTATCTACAAATAATTAGAAAAGCTGGAGAGGCAGAAAGACAAAGAAGAAGAGCAAAAAAGATATGTATACATCTATAAATTCTGCAGTGTTGAAAAGTGCTCCCCAAGTGAGAATTTTAGGGAAGGCAGAGTTCTTCTTTTTTGATGTTAGCTTCCTTTGGCTTTCTGAGTGTGAGCATCTCCCTACACTGTTGAGTCCAGTGTTTATAGATGATATATTTTCAATTAAAATGAACAGAATATGGACACAAACCACTTATTTTATGTGGTGGACTAATCACAGAAGCAAGTAAATTTAAAAAATAATCTACATTGCAATAGTATCAAAGACTAAAATAATTAAGAATAAATTAAATTGAGTTGGTAAAAGTCTTGAACACTGAAAATTATAAAACACTGATTACACATTTTAAAGCATCCAAAAGTAAATGTAAAGGAGTCCTGTGTGCATGGATTGGGAGAATTAATATTATTAAAATACCCATACCCAAAATGATCTACAAATTCAATACAACTCCTATCAAAATTTTAATTATATTTTAAAATAAATATTAATAGATAAAAGGTCTAAAATTTATATGAAGTTCTAGCTAATTCAATATGGCAAACAAAGGAAATAAAAAGCATATAGATTGGGAAGTAAGAAATACACTTTTTTGTTGTTGTTTTTAGTTAGAGTCTCACTCTGTAGCCTAAGCTGGAGTGCAGTGGCATGCTCATGCTCATGGCCACTGCAGCCTTGACCTCCTGGGCTCAGGTATCCTTCTGTCTCAGCCTTCCAAGTAGCTGGAACTTAAGGTGTGCACTACCACACCCAGCTAATTTTTTGATTTTTTTGTAGAGAAGAGTTCTCACCAAGTTGCCCAGACTGGTATCAAACCCTTGGGCTCAGGCAATCCTCTAGCCTTGGCCTCCCAAAGTGCTGAGATTACAGGTGTGAGCCACTATGCTCGGTCAGAAGTAAACTTTTTACTCACAAATAACATAAATGTCTATAGAGTAAATCTGAAATAATCAGCACAAATCTTCTGGAATGATTAGACAGTAATAGCAGGTTTCTAGAATACAAGGTTAATAAGCAAAAGTCAATCACTTTTCCACATACAAGCAATGAACAAGTGGAATTTAAAATTAAATATGCATTACATCTATGTTAGAACCACCAAAATGAAATACTTCAGTTAATTATGAAAGACCTTGTTAGGAAAATTACAAAACTGATAAAAAAAACCCAAATAACTAGGTAAATGGAGAGGTAGTCCATATCTATGAGTAGAATAACTAAATATTGTCGAGATATCAGTTATTTCCAACTAGATCTATAGATTCAATACATCAATCAAAATATTGCAAGTTATTTTGTGAATATAGACAAACTGATTCTAAAGTTTATATGGAGAAGCCAGCATCTCTGAATAGCCAACACGTTACTGAAATAGAACAAAATTGGAGGATGTACAGTACTCAACTTCAAGACATACTGTAAAGCTACATTAGTTATATAGAGCAGAAGTACTGGTGACTAAATAGACAAGTACATCAATGGAATAAAACCTATAGCCCAGAAATTGACCCAAATAAATATATTCAATTGATCTTTGACAGAGGAGAAAAGGCAAAACAGTGGAGAAAAGACAATTTTTTTCAACAAGCAACGCCAGAACAATTGAACATCCACATGCAAAAGATTAATCAAGTCACAGATTTTCCTTCACAAAATTAGCTCAGTATGGATCATAGGTCTGATTGTGGAATACAAAACTATAACATACCTAGAAGACAACATAGGACAAAGTCTAGAGGACATTGGGTTTGGTGATTACTTTTTAGATGCAACATCAAAAGCATGCCTCATCAAAGAAAGAATTGACAGCCTGGCACCATTAAAATAATAATAATAATAATAATAATAATAACAACAACAAAACATGCTCTGTGAAAGGCATTATAAACAGAATGAAAAGGAAAGTCACAAGCTGGGAAAATATTTTCAAAACACATATCAGATAAAGGATTCTGATTTAAAATATACAAAAAAATCATAAAGTCAACAATAGGGCAAGAAACAACCCAAAGAAAATTGGACCAATTCCCTTAACAGATCCTTCACAAAGAATATACATAGATGGCAAATAACATGTAAAAAGCTGTTATGCATCAGGGAAATGTTAAAATAAAACAACAATGAGACATCACTATACACTAATTAGAATAAACATGATCTGGAACACTGACAGTGCCAAATGCTGGCAAGGATGTGGATGCACAGAAACTCTCATTCATTGCTGATGGGAATGAAAAATGGTAGAGCCTCTTCAGAATAGTTTGACAGTTTCTTAGGACACTAAGCATATTTTTACCATGCAAAGTGAAAAATAACACTTCTGATATTTATTCAAAGGAACTGAAAACCTGTGTCAACACAAAAACCCACACATGAGTGTTTGCAACGTCTTTATTCATAATTGCCAAAACTTAGAAGTAACCAACATGTTCTTCAGAGTGAATGAATACATAAAGCGTGGTACATACATACTTAGAAACTAAAGTTTTTAAAATTCTTATATTTTATTCAAATTTAATTTAAATAGTAACTAGTTGCTACAGTGTTGGACAGGACAGTTTTAGAATATACTAAGAACTAAACAGTGATAAAGTAAAAATAGATACATATTAAAATTAGAAGCACTGTACAAGAAAGAGCAAGAGACACTTTTTTCTTTAATATCATACAGTGCTTTTCTAATTTTAAATATACTATGTGCTTTTTATAATTATAATATTTTGCAAACATATATTTGCTTAGCATCTTCCATCTTCTCTTTGATCAACAAAACAATGTGTATGATTTGTAATATGACTCCTGTTTTATAGATAAGTGAATCCCAAAGTGGTTAATAATTTCAGTCTTGGAAATGGTATAGATAATGCTATCTAGTGAAATATTTTGTATAATTTTTCAGAAAATTTATGTGAATGGACAAATAAAAGAATGATGCATACAGACAAAAGAAGTTTGCGCTTTGAGGATAAGCTTGTGTAAATTTGCATACCAGTATATACATAGAACTTTATTTCCTTTTGAAAGGGTGTAACATGCTTTTTCTTTATTAATCCATCTGTAATGAAACAAACAGATATCTATCTTCGGCGAGATAATTGGCCCTCTTACAGAAGTTCTCTTGGATATTAGAATGGGATTGGGCATATAGAAATTGGAAGATTGAGATGAGACGATCTCATGATTTATACAATCTTAATTATTGTCTTACATAGGGAGAGTAAAGTGGATTGTAGTAAATGATATTACTATTTTGCATCCACTAATTCAGGATTTGGAACGTGTTAGGAATAATGTTTACATTCCTCAATATGTGATTTTTAATTTTTACACTGACATTGTCCTGACACTTTAACCTTTCATTACTGAACTGCAAACTTAAATCCAATGTTTAGTTACTAAATAGTTCAATATATTTTTCAGCTCTGTTTTTAAGATTTTCCTTTACATTAAGAATGTCTGCCATAGGAGCTCTGTTGCTGGGTTTGATAACCTTTTTATTTTAAAAATGAATCCCACTATATTATTTGCTTATGTCTTTAACAAGTCTCATTTTTTTTTTCTGTTTCTCTCTGTTTTTAGTGATGCTTAAGCTGACAATTTAGGATAATAAGTTATTTCAGTTAATGATCTGTTTACTATCTTTTTTAGAATCAATGTGTTGAGGATCTCATAGATGACTTTTTCAATAGGAAAGAAATTCAATAGTAGTGGTAAAGAGCTATGTCTAGATGTCATGCTGCAATTCCTCTGTGCTGCTTTTTATGATCACCGATTCCTTTGTTCAGTTTGCTGGATGATTGCTAATGTATATGGAATGGCACTAGGTGACAGTAAATTGATCTGGATTAAAATTATTTTTATTCTTTTTTCCTGCTTCTGAAAATGGTGTTTATGCTTCAAGGCATGGCTATGTTACCATTACTTCTTTAGTCTCTCAGTATTCTACTATTAATGTTGTCATTATTTCAAAAATGTTATTGAGATAAGTGACAGTTGTTGAAAACAATGACCATTATATATTAATCATTTGATATATGTCAGAATCTAAGTTAAGAACTTTAATGTTTGTGTGTATACAGATATGCAAGTATTTTATGAGTATGTATGAATATTTGCATAATAGACACACTCACCTCAATTCATAACCTTTGGCAATCACTGATATTTTACTTATTTTTATAATTTTGGAATTTTCAAAATTACACATATATATTTTCTCAAATCAATACATTGGGATAATTTATATAGTCACTCTATTTCAGGTGATAAAACTTAGTTTATGAGAATTAAGCACCATTCCCAAATTAAGTAGCCTATAACATGCATTAATAATGTATAGAATTAGCTACAGTAAATGTGTTAAAGTAAACATTTTATGAATTATGGAATGAGCACGTTTCATGTATATAATAAATAATCTAACAAATACTTCATCTAGATTGGCCAGTCAAAAAGGCATGAAGAGCCACCTATTTTCACTCTGCCTCTTCCCAGACCTCACTCTGCTTTGCTGCAGTTTGCATGTAAACTCCAAGTCCTAAAGTCTTGACTGCTAGACAGCCATGCAGTCAGTAAGATCATGAAACTGTAGGTCTATATATGTGAGATATGCTTAAATCGGAGTTGGTTACTGAAATAATCTAGAAGACCCTCCCTTAATTTCTTATAGGAGGACCTAAACACTTAAAAAAATTTGCTGAAAGTGTTTTCATTACTTTCATATTATCAGTATTACCATAATATTTTTAAAATTATTTTTTCTTTATTATTTTTATATTTATTTTATTTTAGACATGTGGGGTTCAATTCAGGATTCAAGTATACAAGTGGTCATCCTATAGATTAAGTTTGGACCTACCTTTGGTCCCCACTTTGCCTGGTTTGAGACCAAATACGCTTATTTATTTATTTATTTATTTATTTATTTATTTATTTATTTATTTATTTATTTATTTAGAGTTGGAGTCTTACTCTGTTGCCCAGACTGGAGTGCAGCGGCACGCTCCCGGCCACTGAAGCCTTGATCTGTTGGGTTCTGGCGACCTTCCGCCTCAGCCTTCCAAGTAGCCGGAACAACAAGCACACGCTACCACTCTTGGCTAATTTTTGATTGATTGTAGAGACGAGGTCTCGCCAAGTTGCCCAGGTGGGTCTCGAATGTGCAGGCTCATGCAATCCACTTGCCTCAGCCTACCAAAGTGCTGGAATTACAGGCTGAGCTACCGAACCTGGTCAGATACGCTTATTAATGTTATATGTTCCCCACTCTCCTGGAAATTTCCAGCTACTGCCAATTCCTTTCTTATAGCATTATGGTAAATGTTCAGGATCTGCTTATGAGTGCGAACATATGGTACTCTGTTTTTTGTTTCTGTGATAAATCACTGAGTATTATGACTCTAAATTCATCCAAGTTGCTGTGAAGTTCATAATTTTGTTCTTCATTATGACGGCATAATATTCCATTGGGTATATGTACCACATTTTTTTTTAATCCAGTCCAGTTTTCATGAGCAACATGATTGCGTCCATGTTTTTGCTATTGTAAATAAGTGCTGCAATAAACATGTATGTACAGGTATATTTTTCATAGAGTGATTTAAGTTCCTCAGGGTATATTCTCAGAAGGGGGATTGCTGAAATCTATGGAAGGTAAATTTCAAGTTCTTTTAGGAACTACCACACTGTTTTCCATAGAGCTTAATCTAGTTTGCATTTCCACCAACAGTGTAGAAGCATTCCCTGTTTTCTGCATCTTTGCCAGCATCTATTGTGTTTTGTTTTATTAATGATGGCCATTATTACTGCAGTTAGGTGATATTTCAATGTGGTTTTGATTTATTTCTCTAATGATTAGTGAGACTGAGCATTTTTTCATGTGTCTGTTGGCTGCTTGTAGGTCTTCTTTTGAGAAGTGTCTATTCATGTCTTTTGCCCACTTTGTTCATAGGGCTATTTTTTTTTTCTTTTGGCACGTTTGGGTTCCATGTAGATTCTGGATGTTAGGCATTTGTCAGACATGCAATTGGCAAATATTTTTTGATGAGGTCCCCCTTATCTATCTTATCTCTTATAGCATGGGGTTTTGTGGTTTTGTTGACTTATTTTCTGAAATCCTCTGGGATTCTAGGCTAAATCATTGTGTTTCTTGCATTCGTCATATTCTTTTTCTTTGTTCTCATTTACTTTCGTGGCTTCATGGAACTGTTCTTTTACAAACTATGTATTTAATTTTATTTTGTTGATGAGCTCCAAACTCACATTTCCATCTGACTTCCACTTAAAAGTCAGAAAACTATCTTAAGTATGTCTAAAGCAAAACTTTATACATTCCAACTCCATTCTAAACTATTTTCTCATACCTTTCTACTGTCACAAAGATGATTTCTGTTTAAATATTTCTAGTATATTTTTCATAATAATCTTGCATTTAAAGATTTATCTATGAGTAATTAAAACTTTATCTTTGCTAGAGATGAAGATAGTTTAAAATGTGTCCCATCAAGTTTGTTTCCATGAATGCATAAGCTAATAAAAGTAACATTTGGTATAATTGTTTTTCCACATTTATAATATCACACAAACGTCTAAAAATATTCATTTAATACATTTATTATATTTCTATTATATTTTATATATTAAAACGGTGTGAAAATAAGTCCAATTAAAGCCTTACAAAATTGACAATTTTTTTCCATTTTTAAATTTTACTGCTAAAATTCTGGTTTTATGTATGTCAATCAAAAGCCATAATAGCAAGAAAGTTCCAAATCTCATGATCAGATGGCAGAGTGGATGATTCTGTCTAGTCAAAAAACAAAAAGACATGAAAAAGGTTGATGGTGTCACGGAGTTTTCATATGAGATGCTCAGCTGAGTGCTGTAATCTGCCTCTGGCTGGTGTAGAGGAGGATGTGTCTGTTTCTCTCAAGTTTCTGACAGAAATCCTGATATTCACAAATTCTATTACCCAATCAAGGCAATGCTCACTTTTCTCAACAGTCATCACCCTGAAATTATCAGACATATGGTTTCATTTCAGCAATTCTTCAAGATATCTGTCAATCTAAATCATTTGCTAGGACTTGGATATAAGCAATTGGTGATAGTCGCTTATGAATTTTCAATTAGTATTTTATCATTTCCTTTCTGTTAATGCTGCAACCTGTGAGCATAGCTCCTGAAAGTGAAATATAGAATGTTTTTTGAAAATAGCCCTAATATATTTCAGATCCCCCATAATTTATAAATGCTTCATATCATTTACAGATGGTAGAAGCTTTACAGTTACATACCTAATTTGTCCTTAACATGATATATTTCACAGAAGACAATATAACACTCCCACAACTACTGTGTAGCTTTGTTAGATCATCAAACTGAAAACAAACCAGCTTCTAAAAGCCCTGTATTATGAATGACAGTACAATTTCAAAATATATTATATTGATATATATAGTTAAAACAAAAACAAAAATGGTTTGAAACATTCAGAAAAATCTTTCTTTCTCCCTGTTACTTGTACACATACAAACACACATACATAAACATATATGCACCATTCGTACATATGCATTTATCTCTAATGATTATCTACTCATATTCTATAAGAATGACTTAGCATCAGAGTTTTTTACCTATCACTAGTTTAAAAACATTTTGTAATAACTATTATTCTAGATAACTTCTCTAATTTCATATCTAGAAAATCAAAATAATAAACCCTCTGGTAGATTATACAGGCCACAAGTTTTTCCACACCTCTTTATTCCCACATCTTTTGGCTCTGGACTGCCCTTGTGCATTGACCAAAATAACTTGGAGGAAATGGTGGATAAATTATGAAGCTTGGCCTCAAGACATTTTGCAGCTTCTATTTTTCTTTTAAGCCTTCCTTAAAATTACAAAATGGAGAGGTTTACATTGTTTAATAAACTAGAGTAAGAAATCAATATAAAGGAGAAGTGAGGCAGTTAACAGCTAGCATTATCTGCCAAAGAATGAGGACTTCTTGCATAACTGACTGTTTGGATAAATGCAACCACAGGAATCAATCCCGCAAAAGCAGTGGGGAAGTTGTGTAGCCTAACTATAAAGAGAAAAAACAGATTATTATTATATTAAATTGCAACAATGTGAAGTATTAATGGTGTAGTAATATCTAGATGATATAAATAAAGACATTAAAGCAAATATGGAAGGCAATGCTATACTGATTTTAAACTATTTTTAGCTTACTATCTAATTCTGAGTGGAATTAAGGTAAATATCTTTCTTATATTTTCTGTTCCTGGATACATCTAAGACTGCCAAGGATGAGTTGCTTCAGGTTACTAGTCAATACCTGAAAAAGCATTTATGATTTAGTAAAATTATATTCTAAATCTCTTGCTCTACAAAAATAATGGAAGATTCAAAACTTGAGAACTTAGATTAAGATACTGATTCTTCCATTTACAAATATGTGAAGTTAATTACTTCCTTGTGTAATTTGTTAATTGCCGAACTAATATACAGAAATATGTTTTAGAACTGTTTCAAAATGATTTCATGTTGTTTTCATGTTCTTATAACTGCTTGCTAATATAAAATTTCTCTATACTTTTTTGGAAATAAGGGAAGATCTCACATCGCTGTCCCCTGAGAGTGAGATGTGACCAAGTGGTTTGTTCTAGTCAATGAGAGAACAGTGTATACTACTTCCAGTAAAAAAAAACATTTAAGAGATAATGTAATTTTCTTTTTTATTTTAAAGATGTTGGGTACAATCCAGAGTTAGGTATATAAGTGTTCATTATGCAGGTCCCTTGATGAAATGTGCTCACCTCTCCCCTGCCAGTTTCCCACTACTACTGCCTCTCATGCCTCTCCTCCCCCTAGCAGTTTCCCCTATAGCTAATCCTTTTTTAAAATAGTATTATGATAATTGTTCAAGATCCACTTATGAGTGAGAACACGTGATACTCACTCTTTGTTTCTATGATAGATCATTTAGTAGTATAGATTCTAAGTCCATTCAAGTTGCTGCAAAGTTCATAATTTTGTCCTTCTTAATGGCTGTGCAGTATTCCATCATGTATATGTACCACATTTTTTTAGTCCAGTCCACTTTTGATGGGCAGCACAGTTGGTTCCATGTTTTTGCTACTGTGAATAGTGCTGCAATTAACATGCATGTTCAGGTATCTTTTTTTTATAGAGTGATTTGTGTTCCTCCGGGAATATTCCCAGTATGGAGACTATAGGGTCATATGGAAGGTCAACTTTTAGATCTTTTAGGAATCACCAAACTGTTTTCCACAGAGGTTGTACAGGTTTACACTCCCACCAACAGTGTGAGAACCTTAGAAAATGCAGGTGTCACCCTTATGGAAACTGGAACTGGCAACCAATTCCTGATCAAAACCCCAAGTGCTCATGCCATAAGAAATAAGGTAGACAAGTGGGACCTTTAAATTGTGGTTTGTCCCAATAATAAAATCCTTGATTTTATGATAAAATAGTGGCATTTATCTCATTTGGGGAGCCTAATCACAAGACTTAATAAACTATAAGAATTCATTTATGCCTCTCAGTGTTGCTTTACTTGCCATTGCTTATAAATAATACCATGCTGAGCTATATAGAAGCATGAGGTAAAAGGAAAAGTGAGAACCCTTATATATATTGTTTAGTGAATTTTAGTGATCAGCACTTCTGGAATGTTAATGTGATTGAGAAATATATTTTTTAAAGTAGATATATTAAAACTCAAAACATTAAGTATTTAACTTATAAAACCAAAATGTATTATAATTATACATTCTCAATTTGATGGAAATTATACATTCTTAGTTTAAGCAAACATCAATAATATTTTTAAAAGCTGCTTCTTTTAAATTTTCAGTTGAACATTTGCTACAATTGGCACCATCTCTTTGACCAAGCAACAATTATATTATTTTTGTTAATGAACTTCAGCTCACGGAAACTTTTTCACATGACACCACTATAACTGGTATTGTGAAAATAGTTCTGAAAGCCACTTTGAACTTTGGTTAAGATTGCAGTAAGGAATTTTATGAAGAAGTTTTTAAAAATCAAAAAATGATGCTAATTTTATATTACAGAATAGTGAGATTGCATGCCGCTTAAAACAATTTCAGAAGAAATTTCTACAGGACAAAATATTTAAGAAGGAAGTCAGTAGCTGCTTTTAGTAAATCAGATATTTTCATTAAAAATAATTTTCTCTTAAAAAATTTAAAATCTGAAGAGACTGCTTAATAATTCATATCTCCATTTCAAGTGTAAAATTCAGATGTATATACTCTTTAAAAATTTCTATTTATATGCAATTCACCCATAATAATTGACTCCATTATCCATTGATTTTTACATTTCCAGTTTCTTTTCTTTTTTTTGAGTCAGAGTCTCTGTCGCCCAGACTGGAGTGCAGTGGCCGCTCCGGCCACCGCAGCCTCAACCTGCTGGGCTCCGGCGATCCTTCCGCCTCAGCCTTCCAAGTAGCTGGAATTACAGGCATGCGCTACCACGCCCGGCTGATTTTTTGATTTATTGTAGAGATGAGGTCTCGCTGCCCAGGTGGGTCTCGAACCCGCGGGCTCAGGCAATCCACTCACCTCAGCCTCCCAAAGGCGCGGGATTACAGGCTGAGCCACCGAGCCCGGCTTCTTTTCTTTTTTATTCAGAAAATATAGTCATATATCTTGCTGAAGTTCTAGTCTTATCAAATATGCTTTCAATTTTTCTCTATCTAACTTGTAGGTCTTTCGATAAACATGCAGCTTTATATATAGTCATTTTTTTAACTGTACAACTTTACTAATATCTGCCCTTTGATTCAAAACAATGCCCTATACAACTTCATTACATACAAATTTCTGATCTAATTGTATCCACATACTTTCTTTTTCAGTAAAACATGTTATTTCATATTATATCTCTTTATATTTCTTAAATGTCTTTAATTTGTATGTGACATTCCTTGTTCCTTGATTGCATTTGATCCTGATTCCTGATGCCCACTAGGGTATTCATGTGTATTTTAACGTAGGTTTTAGAATAGGAGTAAGAATATCCCACCTTCTTATTAAATTCACCCCCCAAAAAAAGTACCTTATATAATTAAAAAAGCCATCATATTTGAATCACAGAAATAGCATATTTGTTTATTAAGCTAATTTAATGAGCTGAACAAGCACAGGCTAAACATTATCATTGCTCAAGGGGGAAGTAATAACTTGTGCACACCTGTGAATATCTGTTATATGTGCTACACTATTTTATCAGGGCCAAAAAATAAATATAAATATTTTCATAGTTTATTAATCACATCACAAGTTAAAACATATCCAGTGTTTCTTATTGTTGTTTAAATAAAGGCAATTAAATGTTATTCTATTGTGATGACATCAGTCTTCATACTAACATTACCTTACAATCTGTTCATGATGTTCTGCAAAAACGATTTGCTTATTTCACTATACTTTAGAGTCCTTCATATCTTACATGATGTACTACTAGCATTGTAAATCCCTTTAGGCCTTTATTAGACAAATAAGATGCAGATCCCTTTTGATGATTAGCTATATCAACATTACAATGACCTGTAAATTTGACCAAATTTTTAAAAATTTCAGGATTGGACCTAAATAAGGTCTTTGGTCTTCTAGAATGTATTTTTTATACAAAGCATAATAAAGCCTAAGATAACTTTCAAAATATTCTACCATTTCGATTCTCTAATTTTAACAACCTTTCCAAAGTGTCATGTATTAAAATATCAGTTTGATTATTTTTAAAAATACACTTTCAATTTTGAAAGGGAACATAATAAAAACTGAAATTTTTGTTGTTTCAACTTCTGTTTAAAGTCTTTCAATCTTTGAAACTTATTTTGCATTGCAAATATTTGATTTTGTAGTATAAATGCTGAAAAGAATGCCTGAAAAACAAAATAAAAAAAGAACTATTTAAATAGTTTGAATAAATGGCTCAGATATTATTAACCACCTGAACATTAGGACATTATTTTAAAACAACCTTTTGAAAGTTTGTCGCCACCATGTGAAATAGACTTTCTAAAATCGGTTTCTTGTCCTTCATTTGACCTTTTTTCCCCTTATTTTAGAGAACACATCTGGTTCTGGCTCCTAGGTTGGAGTGCAATAGGGCAATCACAACTCATTGTAGTCACCAGTTCCTGGACCGAAATGATCCTCCCGTCTCAGCCTCCCATGTAACTGAAACTACAGGCATGCATCACCATACCTGACTAATTTTTTTTTTTTTAAATTTTTGTAGAGACAGGGTCTCTCTATGTTTCCCAGGCTGGTCTTGAATTCCTAGTCTTTAGTCATTCTCTCACCCTGACTTCCCAAAGTGATATTATAAGCATGAGCCCCTATGCTTGACCTAGATCTCTGTTCTATTAAAATTATTTGTATTTTACTGGACACTAATGTCTATAGAGGAAGATTATTAAAGTGTATTTTAAACAGTATCTTCTTACTTTTTAGCTTGTACTCATGTTCACCATGAAATGTCTAGCACTACATTTTCTTCTACTTTTTGCTCACATTTGAAGAAACTTTATTAATTAATTGATCAATTTTAGGAACTCCAGATCCATAATTTTCAGTGGCTGAAATACTGTATTTTTCTAGTTGAGCTTTTAACTTTTCCTATGATTTAGATTCATGTCTATACACATTTTTCTTATTTTCACAAATATTACTTCACTTGGCTTTTTAGGTGTCTTATGTATAAAAAATTTTTAGTATGCACTTAAAATATATTTATTTTAAGTAATATATTTATTCTAAATTAAAGCAATATCCAATTAGGGTGCATGTATAACAGATAGGTAAATAATTTATACCATTTGATTTATAAATTGTAGTATTTAACCATGAAATATGTACATATATATTCAATATGAATATAATTCTTAAAAATCAGTAATTGCACACAGCATAAAAGTAGGGTTTAGAATCCCAGACAAATTTGGTGAAATAAAGAAAGAAAAAATACATCTCATATAACAAAGTGAGTAACAGTTAATTATGACTACTTTAAGTGAATGATATGCATATAGTTTTTGGTAAGTTTTTGTTTTTTGATAAAATCAAGGCTTGAAAAGTTCTTTTTTAAAAATTTGTGTCATTGAGCCTGCAGTTCTATTTCACTCATATAACTTGTAGTACCCTGTCTATTGAAAATTAGAATACTTGCTATAATTTTTTGCATTAATTTTAGTTTTTAAATCCTGAATTAAAATTTTTTTCTTGATTATTGAGCATTTTGGTGCCCCTTAAATTTTGTGCCTGAAGTGAGTACCTCACCCACCTCATGCTCATCTTTGCCCTTGCTGAAAATATAATTGATCTTTTTGTTCCCTTCGGTTAAGCTTGTGTTTTTGTTATTGGTCTTTATGTTTTGCTTTGTTATGCTTGTCTTTGTGTTATTGACCCTAATGACCTGTAGGTTTATTAATCTTAGAATCAGAAAAATTTCAACTGCATGTATCATATTTGTGAGCAAATTTTGTATATGTGGCACATATACCATCTTTTAACTATTCAGGTAATGTCATTCATATACTTTTATTCACTAGGGGAGAAACAAATAAGAATGTAAAGTTGAAAATTTTAGCTTAGTCTTTGCTATAAATATCTATATTATTGATGGTTTATAATCAATACTGTTGAGAGAGAAGGTAGTTAGAGGTTGTCTAGGCAGATAGAAAGAGAAGGCCTTGAGGAGAAATAACACCAGCAGAACAGTCCTGCACGGTCCCTGTTATGTAACTAGCAATTGAAAATGCAGTTAATGTAGTTAAGAACATCCTCTTAAGCCAGGATATTTTGTTCAAAGGGATTTTTTGCCATTTGGGTGCAGGCACAATAGCTCAACTTGACCTAAGCTTATTATAATGTCATTAGCATGATATTGGCATTGTGGGTTTACCTGCTCCCCCACAGTGGGCTTTTCTGTGGTACTTACGGGTGATAATCAAGATGGATTAACTTTGAACAAGGGCACACATGCACAGTAAAGTCTGGGAGCAGGAAACAGCTAAGTTGCCAAGAGGTGGGTAAGATGCAATTGAGAACGCCCCTGAAAGGAAGAGAGAAAAACAGAGAGCACTCCCCCACTGCCAGTAACCCATTTCAGGTCCCCTCTCTTTTCTTGAGAGCTTTCTGTTGCTTAAAAAACTTCTTCACTCATTCTTCTGTGTCCATGTTCCTTAATTTACTTGGTCATGAGGCAAGAACTCGAGAAGCTAAGCTGACAGCGCAGTTGAAAATTCCTGCAACACTTTTATATTGTAGTTCACTGAGCTTGTTGAACATGCTCTAAAATACTCATTTAAAATCTGGAAATTGTCATTATTCATGCCTTATATTTATTTATGATCTATGAAGCCAAAGCAAACCTAACAAAAGGTAACAAATATTTTGTGAACATGTTTATTCTTATATGAAAAACAGCATAACATAGTGACTATAAATAGTAGTCACCATTTGCTTCTACAGATCCATTCTCAGTGATTATGCCCCAGACTACTGAATGTTTATGAATGACTTTTGGGTTTGAAAAGGGGTTGGCAATCAGTTTTGCTAGCATGTCATAGATGCATTCTTAATTTTCACTGCTTTATGCAAATAATGCACTAAAAACAATAAGGCTAATAGGAAAAAGCGTTTTAGGATATAACACTAAAAAATTCCACCAGTGGCATATTAAAAAAAAAAAAAAAGAAACCTAATGAAAATGGCACCACAGCTTTACACATCTTAAATAGTCAAGAAAAGCATAAACATGTCCCTTTTTTTCCTTGAAAAATACATCATTTGCTTGTGAAAGTAGGTATGGAAATGTTGCAGATCAGGAGTTATGGTTAAGTGGGAGACTGAGGGTTGTCTGAAATAAGATACAAAGTTGCAATGCCAGAGGTCAACAGAGGTGGATGGCTGACTCACATCATTGCACGGTGAACTAAAGAATACTTGAGATGTATGTATGGGTGTATGTGTGTTTCCCTGCTCTCTATTCAGCTGGATAGATTTTCTGAGTTCTTCTAGCATCTTTTGAAAATAAACTCTCATATAAGTTAACATGGAATCACTTTTATGAAAAAATATTCCCTAATATGTCAATTACTTTTGAATAATTCCTATTTTGAGAACAAGTATTTACCTGACTCTTTCCCCCGTGATTATAAGCTGCAAGTTCTGTGTTCCTCAATGACATATCCATTTCATTCTTTTCCTTTCTGGACTAAAGGATTCAATGTTCCTGCTGGCCCTGGAATATTTCATAACCAGCCCTTATTAATTCTTCCTAATCTTTCTAACTCATCTTTTATCAATCCCTTCTTAAACCTCCACAATTAAAACATTTGATTGCATTATTTATTTCCAAAGTATAGATCTTTGGTAGCTCTGGGCTTAACATTGACTATTCAGTGACCAGCTTCATAAATGGATTCAATATTCAACCATTCTGAAATTATATTTTCTCATATAACAATGGAAATTATGTTAAAATATACCTCATAGTGTGGTTTAAAGGTTTAAAAGAGATAATGAAGGTAATTAAGATAAAATGCTCGATATAGTGCTGGATGTGTATTGTGTCTTTAGAATTATCACTACTGTCTACCAAAATTTCTATATAGAACATAATTCAGATTAAATATGGCCATCTAAATATAACCACATTATTTTTACAAGGACTTTGAATTTTAGCATGGAAAATAGTTTAAAACAATGCTGGTGAGGGGATAGACACAATGTCTTCTTCTAATGTGGTTACTGTTAAGGATGGCTATAATCACATTTCTGCTCTTGTATTCTTTTTCTCTGTGAAATATGCCATCATTTTGCCAAATCTCAGAAATAACAAATTTGAGAATTATTATTAATGCATACATCCAGGTTTATAAGCCCTTTAAATTTGGTACCTTCAATTTTATCTTGTTTCTGCATCCCTACTTGCTAGTACTTAGATTAAGACTTCATCAGGTCTTACCTATACTGCTAAACAATGTCTCAGCAACTCCCCTTACCTTCAGTCTTACCAGAGAATTGTCCATCATATTAAAAAATATATATAGTGTGAAACTAGTGATACCTTTTATAAGAAAAATCTGTAATGGTTCCCAAATGTCTCAAAATAAAGTTCAAACATTTAATATGCATGGTCCACAGAGCTCTCTGTCATTCAGAACATTTTCAGATAATAATCACACAATTGTTTGAGGCTAGAGTATTCTAAGTTCCACATCTCTTCTTCCCAAGCAACTGCATGTATTCATCTAGCAAATCTCAATATAAAATAGCTAGGCTGCAGTGGCCGGGAGCGGCCCCTGCATTCTAGTCCAGGCGACAGAGTGAAACTCCAACTCAAAAAAAAATAAAAAAAATAAATAAAATGAAATAGCTACTAATTTTCTAACACTCAGCTCAAGGATTAGATCTGCACTGAATTATTTTCTGATGTTCCCACTGCTCCACTAACAGTTTGGCATAAAGATCTTGTTCTGTTTTATCTTTTTTAAAAATTTCTATCAGGAATTTTCCAGAAAGGTTTTCATTAAGTTTTTACCTGCACATCACTTTTTATATTATATGTAAGGAAATATTGAAGGTGGAAATTTGTGTAGCAATGTCTTATAGGTAACTAGTGTTTTTTGAATCTGAACAAAATTGAATATAAATGTCAATCTTCATGTTAGATCTATTCTGACCAATATGGACTCAGGTTAGAGGAAAGATGAAGAGAAGTGTATAAGCCTACCGATAAAGTTAGTAGTACTTGATGGATTAGATTTAGGATGTGAAGAAAAGAGAATGATTATCTATTAATCCTGGATTTGTGGTTTGATTATCTGAGAAGATAGTATTTATATTTTCTGAGAGGGAGAAAAATGGAGTATGAATATATTATCAATCATATAAATCTAGCATTCTTTATTTTGCTTATCTTTCATTTAGTTTGCATTTGTGGATCTCTCCTGTCTCCTCTTCATAGCTCCAACATATTTTTGATCCCTTATTTCTTATTCTCATAAACGACTTTTTTATACAAGGCCTGATATTTGTCATCTACCTTCAAGATACAAGTCTGCTTCTCAGAATTTTAGTATACATACAAATCAACTTAGAATTTTGTTAAATAAAGTTTTTGACTCAATACGTCAGCAGAAGTATGAAAGTCTGCCTTTACTACAAGCTTCCAGAGGCTCAGGTAAGACTAATTTTTTAGAGTAACAAGACATCAGCTCCAAACTGCATTAATCCAGTGTGCTATATTCCAAAGACATATATATTCAGTATTTTAGCATTGTGTCTAATTATAATTGCTTTCTTTATATTGATATAAATAATTCCAGTCAGCTGACACTGTGCCCCACCACCAAGGGAAACAGAATCATGAAAGTCATACCTCCTGGGCCCAAGGTGGCATGGTGACTTGAATCCAGGGAAAGAGAGTTTTGACTAATCTGTACCATCCTACCCTTTGGGTTGAACAACCACAGTACATTGTTACCAAAAAACTGGATTAGCTCATCAGAGCCTGAGCTACTGAAGAGCCCTGCCTCCCCAGAGAGGGAAGTATTTGCAGTGCAGTTCCCAGCCCCCTTAAGCCTAAACCACACCTGCATCTCTCCATTCCTGGGCTATTGCTGCTGCTGCACCTGGCCTTGTAAATGACTGTCCTGCTGTCCAGGGAGTTGGAATCTCCAGAGTATCCCTTTTGCACCAGAGCTTTCCTTGCTAGTGCCACAACCAGTGTCAGAGTCACGTCTACATTGCTGCTGAGGTATGCCTAGAGTCACTGACCATGGCTATGTATGAGATCTACATCCACCTGTTACTCAGAGAGTGAACCCACACGCAAGCCCCAGACGCCATTGTGGTTCAAGACCCTGGCTCCACTGCCACTCTGCACTTGTGCCCTGTATTCCAGCATCATTACAACAATCTATGGGCTTTAAGACAAGATGCTAAAACACATCTCCTAAACGGAGACCTCTACTATAGGGAAATTGAAAACAGAAATACCACAAAATGCTCTTGCCAGCTAAAAACTGAAAAGGTTATGCTGACATCTATGCCACTACAAACTCCTGCAACCTAGATCACTGAGGCACCTGCAGGCATCACTGACATTGATTGTAGTTGACAAAGAGCCACTATACTCTGTCCAACAAGCACCATCAGTTATGTATGCAAGTTAAACTCTTCTCTTACAAATATAATATGTAAAGTTTTAAAGAAGTGGCTGTTTCATTAGATGCATAGACATTAATACAAGGACACAAAATAAAATGAGAAAGCAAAGAACCATGGCACCTACAAAAGAATAATCTTTTAGTAACTTACCCCTGCCTGAAAATGAATTCAAAATAATAATTTATAATAATCTAAGAAATTAAGCAAGATACAAGATAACACAGATAGATAATTCAATGAAATCAGAAAAGCAATTCATGATCTGAATAATAAATTTAACAAAAATATATAAATTGTAAAAAGGAGTTAAACAGAAATATTGAAGTAAAATAATTTTATGAATATGATTTTGAAAATACAATAGAGAGCTTCAAAAGCATACCAAATCAAGCAAAATAAAAAATCTGTAAATTTGAAGACAGGTCTTTTGAAATTACCTAGTCAGCATAGGGGGAAAAAAATAAAAAGAGTAAAGAAAGTCTGTGGAGCTTTTACGATATCTCCTTTCAAAGGAAGAGAGACAGAGAAAGGGGCAGTAAGTCTATTTAATAAAACAATTACCAAATCTTCCCAAGTCTTGTAAAAAATACATCCAGTTCCATGAAGCTTAAAGATCCTAAAAAAGAATTCATTCAGGATCCTTGCAGAAACATTTTACAATCAAATTGCCAAAATTCAAAAACAGAGAGAGAATTCTGAAAGCACAAGAGAAAAATGACATGGCACTTACCAGGGTATCTTCACCAGACTATCAGTGGAATTCTCTGCAGAAACCTTGCAGGTCAGAAGAAAATAAGATAATATATTCAGATTGCTGGAAAAACAAAGCAAAACAAAATAAAAGAAACAATCAATATAAAATAAAATAAAATAAAACAAAACTTGCCATTCAACACTATACCCAGCAAATTTATGCTTCTAAAATGAAGAAAATACAAAGAATTTTTTGGGTAAATAAAGACTCAGGAGTTCAGCATCATGGGATCTGCCTTACAAGAAATGCTTAAAGGAATTCTTTTAGTGAAAAAAGAACACTAATGAAGCAATATGATAATATATGAAAGTACAAAACTTATTGGTAAAGGAAAATGCAAAATCAAAACACTCTAATACTGTAATGGTGGTTTGTAAACTATTTATATCTCTAGTCTAAAAGTTAAAAGAAAAAAGTCAAAAATAGCTACAGTTATAATAATTTGTAAAGGAACATACAATATATAAAGAATTCAATTGTGATATCAAAAATGTAAATTATAAATGTAAATTCAGCAGTGGACAGATTAGCCAGACAGGAAATGTATAAGGAAATACTGGACTTGAACTACACTTCAGACTAAATGGTCCTGGCATACATTTACAGAACTTTCAATCCAATGGCAGTAGAAAACATGCTTTTCTTTAGTGCACATGGAACATTCTCCAGGATAAACCATATGTTAGGTCACTAAACAAGTCATAACAAATTTAAGAAGATTACAATTAAAACAAAATTATATAAGTTGCTTCTGACCAAAGTAACATAAAGCTAGAAATCAATAATGAAAAACATTTAGGAAAATGCACAATTTTGTGTAAATTAAACAGCAGTCTTCAGGGCAATCAATGGGTCAAAGAATAAATCAAAAGATATGTTTAAAAATATATTGATCAGAAATTGGTTACCTATTCCAAGTTTCGTAAAGGTGTCTTTTGCATTTTCTAAGTTTCTTATGGTTTGAGGTTTTATGTTTAGGTCCTTGATTCATTTAGAGTTGATTTTGGTGTATGGAGATAGGTAGAGATCCTGTTTCAATCTTCTGCATGTGGTCGACCAGCTTTCCCAGCACCAGTTACTGAATAGGTTCTCCTCTCCCCAATGGTTGTTGGTGGAGGCTTTGTCAAAGATGAGTTGGTTGAGAAATTGAAGTTTTGCTTCTGGAATCTTTATCCTGTTCCACTAATCTATATGTCTGCTCTTGCACCAGTACTAGGTTGTTTTGATTATTATAGCTATAAAATAAAGTTTAAAGTCTGGAGATATTATACCTCCCACTTTGTTTCTTTTAATCAGAATTGTTTTAGCTATTCATGGTCTTTTATATTTCCATATGAATTTCTGCACTGTTTCCAGGTCTGAGAAGAATGATGTTGGTACTTTAATGGATATTGTACAATCTTCCTTCTGGGAGTATACCTAGAGGAACTCAAGTCATTATACAAAAAAAAATACCTGTACATGCATGTTTACTGCAAAATTATTCACAATAGCAAAAACATGGAACCAATCATGCTGCCTATCAAAAGTGGACTGGTTTAAAAAAAAAGTGGTCATATACACAATGGAACATTACACAGTCAGAAAGAAGGACAACATTATAGGCTTTGTAGCAACTTGGATGGATTTAGAGTCTATAATCCTCAGTGATCTATCACAGAGACAAAGAACTTAGTACCACATATTCTCGCTTATAAGTGAACCTTACCATAATACTGTAAAAAAAGGATTGATGGGATTCTGCTAGGGGAAGGTGGGGTGCATAACATCAATAAGGTGAAGGGGACCAAATCAGGTGAAGTGGGGACCAAAAGACCAAAGGTCTAAAATTTACCTGTGTGATGTTTACTTGTATATGTAATCCTGAATTATATACCAAATTTTTAAAATAAAAAAAGAGCCTAATTTTTGAAAACTAAATATACATATATATACATATATTATATATAATATATGTATATATATATATTTTTAGACAAACTATGGTAGAAACAAAACATATCAAAATCTATGGGATGCAGAGAAACAATTTAAGAAGAAGGTTTGTGGTAATAAATTTCCATGTTACAAAAGAAACATCCCAAATAAAAGATCTTATATTATGCCTTAAGAAGCTATTTAAAAAACCAAACTAAATCCAAAATTATCAAAGGAGAAAATAATAAAAATAGATCAAATATAATCAAATAGAGGATAGAAGAAATAAAAAGTCAATAAAACTATAGTGGTTTTTTGAAAAAGATGAAATAATATCTATCAAACCTTAGCAAGACTAAGAAAAAAGAGAGAAGACTCAGATAAATGAAATTACTAATGAAAGTGGAGACATTATAACAAATATCTAAGGAACAGAATCATAATGTACTATTATGAACTATATAACAACAAATTGTATAACATGGGGGAAATGGATAAAATTCTTTAAAAAGTTACCAATGTTAGTTTTTCTAAGAAAAACTACCAAGATTGCTTCAGAAAAAATTAGAAAAACTGGTATAGACCAATATTAAATATAGAGATTGAAATAATACTTTGAAATCTCCCAATAACAACACCCCTGTCCCCCAGGATTGGACAGTTTCATGGTTGAATTTTACCAAACATTCAAAATAGAATTAATACCAATACTTTAAAATCTCTTTAAAAAATAAAACTAGAGGGAATATTTTCAAACACATTTTTGAGACCACTACCACCTAAATTAGAAAAACTACAGGTACATGTGTCTGGTAAATATGAATGCAAAAATCCTCAATAAATTATTAGCCAGCTGAATTAAAGAACTAATCAAAGTGACTGTTTATCAAAATCAAGTGAAATTTACTCCTAACAATCAAAACACATTAACAGAAAGAAAGGTTTTTTAAAAAACCATCATTTTAATTGATGTGAAAAAGCAGTTGGTCAAAGTTCAACATCCTTACTTAATAAAAACTCTGAACAAATTAGGTGTAGAAGGATAGTTCCTCGAGATAATCATGACTATTTATGAAAACCCACAACTATTATCGTAATCAGTGGGAAAGTTCTTTATTTATGAACTGGTGCAAAGCAAGGACAACCACTTGTACGACTTGTATTCAACACAGAACTGAAAGTACAAGCAATCAGACAAGAAAAATAAATTAAAGGCATACAAATTGCAAAGGAAAAAGTAAAACTACCCTTATGCAGATGGCACAATCCTATCTGTGGTAACATACACACACACACACACACACACACATAACTAATACATAAATTTAGTAAAATGTCAGGATACAAAACCAACATACAAAAATTGATTACATTTCAAAATACAAATAATAACCTAACTGAAAAAGCCATCAAGAAAGTAATCCCATTAATAATATCACAATAAAAAGTACATATATAATAATTTAACTAAAGAGGTAAACAATTTGTTCACTGAAACTATAAAAACTTGAATGAAATAAATTGAAGAAGAAATAAATAATTAGAACATTATCCCATTTTTATGGTTTGGAAGAATTAATATCATATCATGTATGTGTGCACACTACCCAAAGCAATATACAATTCAAAATTCCAGTGGTATTATTTATAGAAATGTAAAAATTCTAAAATGTGTATATGACCAAAAAGCGATGAGTATTCGAAGAAATTCTGCAAAAGGAAAAAAATGTCAGTTGCCCTTTACCTCCTGATTTATAATTATATTACAAATCTATAGTAATCAAGACAGTATTCTACCGGCATAAAAATGAAAATATAAACAGATAAAATAGTATGAAAAGCCTAGTAATAAACTGAAATATATATAATCAATTAATTTGGGAGCAAGGGTACCAAGAGAATATAATGGGGAAAGGGTAGTATATTCAATAAATAGTAATGAGAAAATATGAAATCCACAGGCAAAAGAATGAAATTGGACCATTATATCAAACACAAAAATCACTAAAAAGTGGATTAAAAAACTAAATGTGAGACTGAAAAAAAGTAAGAAGAAATGTAAAAATGTAAGAAGGAAACTAGTGACCAGCCTCTTAACTTTACTCTTGTAAATACTATTTTCCATAAAAAACTCAGACTACTATAAGGAAAATAAATAAAAGGAATTACATTAAACTAAAAATCTTCTGCCCAGCAAAAGAAAAATCAGTAAACTGAAGAGGCAATCTATGTTTATGTGTGTGTGTGTGTGTGTGTGTGTGTGTGTGTGTGTGTGTGTGTGTGTGTGTATAATTTTTTTTTAATTTATTTTAAAGATGTGGGATACAACTCAGGATTAGACATACAAGTGGACATTGTACAGGTAAAGTTTGGGCCTCTATTTAGTCCCCACTTTGCCTGATTTGAGATCAGGTACGCTTATTGATGTAATGTTTATTGGCACCCTTATTGATATCATGTTTTTTTGTTTTTTGTTTTTGTTTTTGTGTCAGGGTCTCATTCTGTCACCAAGACTGGAGTTCAGTGGCATGATCGCAGCTCACTGCAGCTTTGTCTTCCTGGGCTCAGGTGGGCTCAGAAGATCTTTCCGCCTCAGCTTCCTAAATAGCTGGGACTGCAGGCGGGTGTCATGATACCCAGCTAATTTTTTGATTTTTTTGTAGAAACAAAATCTTACTATGTTGCCCGAACCGGTCTTGAACTCCTGGACTGAAATAATCTGCCTTGGCCTCCCAAACTGTTGGGATTGCAGGTATTGAACCCTGCACCTGGTCCTGCAATCCATATGTTGAAAGAAAATATTTGCCCATCATTTACGTGATAAATGTGAATACTCAAAACTTACATAAAACTCACACAGCTCAACAGTTGAAAAAAATAATCCATTTGAAAAATGGGCAAAGGATTTGAACAGATACTTTTCTAGAGAAGACATAAGATGATCAGTTAGTGTATAAAAAAGTGATCGTCATTAATTATCAGAAAAATGCAAATCAACACCATGACGAGATACGATCTCATATGAGTTAAAGTGACTATTATCAAAAAAACAAGAGATAATATGTGTTGACAACGTTGTGGAGCAAAAAGAAATACTTGCCCATTCCTGGTAGGAATATAAATTGGTATAATCATTATGGAGCTTATTAAAAAATTATAATAGAACTATCATATAATTTAGCAATCTCATTAATCAATATATATCCACAGGAAATGAAATCAATATTTTAAAGAGATATCTGTGCTGTCATGCTCATTGCATCATTATTCACAATAGCCAAGTTATGGAAATGAAATGAAAAAAGTGTCCGTTGATGGACAAATGGATAAAGAAACTGTGAGACATATATGTGTTTGTGTGTGTGTGTGTGTGTGTGTGTACATTCATTTATATATGAAGTTAGTCTTTCAAAGGAGATTCTGCCATTTCCCACAAAATGAATGAAACTAGAGAATATTATACTAAGTGAAATAGGCCAGAAAGAGAAAAAAATATAATCCATAATCTAACTTATATGTGAAATCTTAAAACAAACAAAACAAGAAAAAAACTGAGAGACAATAAAGCAGTGGTTACCAGGGGGCTGAGCTGAGAGAAAAAGGAAATGGGTAGATGTAGGTTAAAGAAAACAAAATTGCAGCTATGTGAGAGGAACAAGCTTAAAGATTTAATGTAGAACATGAAGAATATAAATTAATAATACTGTATTATATGCCGGATTCTTGCAAAAAATGGGTGGATTTAAACTGCTTTTGCCACATCCCTAAAAAGCATGTAACTGATGACTATTCTGAATTTGCTTCACTGCAATATTTACTATATGTGTGTATCTCATAACATCATGCTATACAACATAAATATAAACAATAAAATTAGCTTGGATTTCAGAAGGCCTATATGAAGGAAGCATGGAAAACATTATTACAGAAGCTGAAGAATTCTAAGGTTGGAGTAAAATAATTAAAGAATGAAAACAGATGAGAACAAATGAATTGAAGAATTAGTCAGAAATCAATTTATGTAGATCTTTCTGGAATATCTTAAGGACTCAGCCACAAGAAGCCATTCAAGTGCCTTGAGTTCTTGCTGCAGATAAAATATTGGGTGAGAAACAATCAACTTTGTTATGAAAAAATGATTTGACTTCATTAAAGAAAACAGGCTGTAAGGAGGGAGACAGGAAGGGATGCAAAACATATCTCAGAAGGTTAATTTCAGTAGGCAACTTATTGACAAAAAGTCCTTGATCTTAGTGAAGGAATGTATTATTCATTCATTGACTGCCTGATACTAATCAGGTCATGATTTTAGTGTATGACAAGTGGACATAAGGAAGTATAGTCCTTCACAGGCCTGACAATCTAGTAGAAAAGAACTGATACTCAAGTAGCAAGTAAATAACATGACACTATAATTTAAGGTAGAAGTTACTTATGGAAACAAAGTGAGAGCAAAGAGTGTGTTGGTGAGAGGAAGCCTGTTTTACACTGGTTATACAGAGGAGCTCTCTCTGATGCGATCACTTTTGAGCAAAATACATGTAAATTGAGAGTGTGACATACTGCATAGTCAGGGAACAAAGCTCTAGGATAAATGAATACATGTGTGACTGAAATGGTATGGAAGGGATATGTCTGAGGGTAAGGGCATAATAGAAAAGTATGATATAGGTGATAATGAGGAATGTGGAAAAATTAAAAGACACATATGATGATTTCCAAAACTCAATGTAGATAAATAACTGATTTGTCAACTACTTTGCTGATGTAAAAATCTATTTAAACTGCATCAGAGATGACATTTTTATAGAAATTGCATGAAGTCTGAATAATAATCTATAAGAATAACCAACAACAAACAAATGTCCCCCAAAAGAAAGCACTGGGAGACAAGATAGCATACGAATGTGAGTTGTTTATATGCAATTGTCATTGCAGACACTTTTTACTTGTAGAATATTTGGCAGATATGCTCTTTTTAAAAATCTTTCACGATGAGTCAATGGGATGGTAATGATTACTTTAAAGAATTGAGGTAAGTAACCGGATCTTGAGAAACTCAAATTTTCCAACTTTATTGTCCTAGTATTTCTATGGAAAACATGTAGAAAGTCTTTTATCCCAAACTTTTTGGGCTACATATATTTAAAAATTCTATTTTATTATGCTTTGTTGCTCATGTTAGATTTATCTACCATAAAACAGCCTCAGCACACTCTGTGTTAACAAAAAGTATTTTAATCTCTTAGCGAAATGGATGAATGTTCAACCAGCCTATAAGCTGCTTCATGTCAATCCAGGTCAGTTTTGTTGCCTACAGAGTTGTGGAGACAATTCAAATAAAAATTTTTGAAAATTTTTGTTTTTAGATATCTAAGAAAGCATGGACTTACAGTAAAACTCATATAGTCTTCTCCATAGTAAATGTAAGAAAACTGTGATACTACATACATAAGCACTTTCAAAGTTTTAAGGTGTCAATCAAATTCAAACTAATTATGGGATCAAATGGGCTTTCAGTTTAAGTTTTTTTGCCAAGCAGCTACTTTGTCACTATATAACGTTTAAAATCATTTTCACATAAACGATTGTTTTTATTCACAAACTCAGGCTAGTGCTAAATAAAGGAGCATTTTTTTTTTCCTTAAAGCATTTGCCCCCCAAAAGGAATCAGAAACCAGAATATACTTCAAGGTAGAATTCTATCAATTAGTCCATATACATTGTGTTCATGTATTTCCTGTATATGCTAAAACAATTGCTATAATATCATATTACACACTTAGTCTTATTTTATATCTTTATAAACAGTGACAATAAGCAGTGCCTAGTTCTTGTCCTTTATATTATCTGTTACAAGAGCTATTTTGCTTCTTTGGATTGCTTAAATATAGTATTATGATACCGGAATTTGATCATGATAGGCACATTATAGCAGAACCCCTTCATTCATTTGCTCAGTTTACTATATTTTTTTTTTTTTTTTTTTTTGAGTTGGAGTCTCACTCAGTTGCCCAGACTGCTAGGCTCTGGCGATCCTTCCGCCTCAGCCTTCCGAGTAGCCGGAATTACAGGGATGTGCTACCACGCCCGGCTGATTTTTTGGTTTATTGTAGAGATGAGGTCTCGCTGCCCAGGCAGGTCTTGAACCCGCAGGCTCAGGCAATCCACTCACCTCAGTCTCCCAAAGGCACGGGATTACAGACTGAGCCACCGAGCCCGGCCAGTTTACTGTATTTTGAAGTCTCTAGTACTCAAAATTGCAAATAGCTACTTTAGTTCTCAGCCTACACAAAAGGGAATGGAGGACTTTTTCCCCCATATTATAGAATTCCGTACCACATGAATATATTAAAACGCTTTTGGAAACTACTGCTACTACTTAAAAAAACAAAACTATAGATGAATTAAATTTCTAACTCTACAGACTGTATGTAAAATTCTTACCCTCCTCCTTCATTTTTCCCCATCCTACAGCAACCTTTGACCTACAGTACATTGACCTTCATAATGGGTTTAAAGAAAATTGATCAGGTTGGGACAAAGTAAAATACAGAATAGTATCCATTCTATATTGGTAAACTCAGCAGGCATGACAACTAAAATACAACTGAACGATTTTCTGACTTTTAAATAATTTTTTATGTAAAGTATATACATTCTGCAGTACTAACGTTTAGTGGTCCTGGGCATTGTCTGCTAGTTTTGCTTTTTCAAATATTATTGATTCCTCCCCTTCCCGTGTGTGTGTGTGTGTGTGTGTGTGTGTGTGTGTGTGTGTGTGTGTGTGTGTGTGTTTATTTATTTAAAAGATGTGGGGTACAATTCAGAGTTAGGTATACAAATGTTCATTATGCAGGTACCCTTGTTGATGAGGTGTGCTCTCCCTTCCCTGGCAGTTTTCCTTAACTGCAAATCCCGCCCCCACCTCCCCGGCAGTTTTCCACTACTGCAATCCCTTTCTTATGGTATTATGATAATTGTTCAGAATTTGTTTATGAGTGAGAACATATGGTAATCTATTCTTTGTTTCTGTGGTAGATCACTAAGTATGAAATAACTCTAAATCCATATAAGTTACTGCAAAGTCCATATGCTTGTCCTTCTTTATGGCTGCATAATATTCCATTGTGTATATGTACCACATTTTTTTTTTTAATCCAGTCCAACTTCGATGGGCAGTATGGTTGGTTCCATGTTTTTGCTATTATGGATAGAATTGCAACAAATATAGGTGTGCAGGTTTTTTTTTTGTAGAATTATTTGAATTCCTTCAGGTATATTCCCAATAGGGGAATTCCTGGGTCATATGGAAGGTCAATTTCTAGTTCTTTCAGAAATTGCCACACTATCTCCCGAAGCGGTTGCACGAGTTTGCATTCCCACTAGCAGTGTAGAAATGTCCTTTTATTCTCTGCATCCTTGCCAACGTGTTTTGCTTGTTTTATTAATGATGGTCATTGTTACGGGGGTTAGGTAATATCTCAATGTGGTTTTGATTTGCATTTCTCTGATGATGAGTGAGACTGAGCACTTTTTCATGTGTCTGTTGACTGCCCATATATCTTCTTTTCAGAAGTGTCTATTCATGTCTTTTGCTCAATTTTTAATGGAGCTGTTTTTGTTTTGTTTTGTTTTTTTCGGTGCATTTCAGTTCCTTGTAGAGTCTAGACATTAGGTCTTTGTCAGATATTTAGTTGGAAAATATTTTGTTTTCCAATTTTGTGGACTGTCTCCCTGCTCTCTTGATGTTTTCTTTTGCTTTGGAAAAGCTCGTTAGTTTGAAGAGGTCCTACTTGTTTATCTTATTTCTTATGGTATGGGCACTTGTGGTTTTCATTAGGAATTGGTTGCCAGTTCCAATTTCCATAAGGGTATCTCCTGTATTTTCTAAAATTCTTATAGTTTAAGGTTTTGCATTTAGGTCTTTGGTCCATTCAGGGTTAATTTTTGTGTATGGTAATAGGTATGGGTCATGTTTACATTTTCTGCATGCGATCAGCCAGTTTTCCCAGCACTATTTACTGAATAGGTTCTCCTCTCCCCAGTGATTGTTGTTGGGGGTTTTGTCAAAGATGAGTTGGTTAAGGCCGGGCTCGGTGGCTCAACCTGTAATCCCAGAGCTTTGGGAGGCTGAGGTGAGTGGATTGCCTGACCCCGCGGGTTCGAGACCCGCCTGGGCAACTTGACGAGACCTCATCTCCACAATAAATCAAAAAAATTAGCCTGGCATGGTAGTGTGTGCCTGTAGTTCCAGCTACTTGGAAGGCTGAGGCAGAAGGATCTCCGGAGCCCAGCAGGTCGAGGCTGCAGTGGCCAGGAGTGGCCACTGCACTCCAGTCTGGGTGACAGAGTGAGATTCCAACTCAAAAAAAAAAAAAAAAATGAGTTGGTTATTTTTTTCTTTTATAACTTTGAGTTATTTTGCTTTTTTAATACATATTCACTAAGACAGACTCCTAGTAGAAACAGCTATCTTGCAGGCACCAACAGTCATATCAACCTGATATCTTAGCCATTTTGCCTTCATATCTAATCTCTTAACTCTAGTACTTCCTATATTTAATCAGCATAAAATATTTGAGTTTATGGACCATTTGTTTTCAGAAGAAGCTAGTGTTGCTGCAATATGCAAGAGTGCTATGTCCTTCCTGTAAGGTACTAGGAAATGATAATGAAGAGCTAATAAGTTATTATTTTGAAAACATTTTGATACTTGATATCATTAAGAATTATTAACATAAGTTTTCTAGATATCTTTTTGATGCTTATAATTCTAAAAATAATTCTTTACAATGAAATTATCTGACTCAAATGACAGTTTCAGTTCCCAAATTGAGTTTCATAAGAATAATTCATATATTTATTTATTATTGTCATTATGGGAATGGAGGAAACTATAGCTCTTAACTATATTTAAAAGTAAATAATTGCCAAAATGTTAACTTTTGTCTAGCCATTCTTAGTAAAATAGCATTTTATAATAATTGATTAAAATAATGAGAATAATTCTCATACCTTACTGATATTTATAGTTCTATGTCAATAACTATCAAAGTTAAATACATTCCTAACTTTTTACCTTTGCAAAGGTAGCCATTATATCTAATATTTGATGATGTTTTTGAAGGAATTTTGCAAATATCTACTTTCAGTTTCTTCCTGTCACTCTCATGTCTTTGCTAAAATAAAATTTGAGGCATTGTGTTATAGGCTTAATTGTACATCATCAAAAATTTATATGTTGATATCCTAACCCCCCATACCCTAGAATGTGACCAGATTTTGAGACAGAATCTTTTCACGTGTAATTAAGTTAAAAAGAAGTCATTAGGTTGAGTTCTAATCCAATGAGACTGGTTTCTTCAAATAAATAATTTGTACTTAGACATGGACAGGGAGAGGGTAATGTCAGAACACAGGGAGAGGACAGCCATCTACAAACCAAGAAGAGGGGCCCAAGTACAGACTCATCTTATACAGACCTCAGTAGGAACTAATCCTACTGAAACCTCCGACTCAGACTCCTAACCTCCAGAATTGTGTTACAATAAACTGTTATCAAAGTCACCTCGTTTGCAAACTAGTACAATGGCCTTCTCATTTGACATGGCATTGAATTGTCTCTGTTCCTCTAAGCATAGCAAAAGATATAAATGGCAACAATCAGTAAAAGTCAACAATATCTAGAAATAATAAAGGAGACTAATATCTTAGGTAATGCCATAGTTGAAGAAGGAAAATGACCAGAAGTGAAAACTGTTTGTTGCCCTCTAGGCAACCAGGAAGGATTACTTTTTAATTGTTGCTGTTACATGTTTAATGAATATGCATTATTATTGAGTGTTTAAAATTGGAGAGGCAGCATGATTTAGTGGATAGTCTGACATGTAAGTTTTCAACTACGTTTACCACTGACTTACTACAGTGACCTAGCGCAAGACATTTTATCATCATTATCATTATATTATTATCATTATATTTTTATGACTCAGATGAATTTGGTCTGAATTCATTATAATAGCATGTTTCTCAATGGCCCAGCACATTATAGTAATCTATTAATAGAATGGAAACTCCTGAGGACATTGCATGCATTTAAAAATGCTAATATGAAACTGAACAACATTATAAATTTTCCATTTCATAGAGACAATAATGTGCTTAAAATTAATATCATTTGCCCTTTTTCTCCACCTCAGTTTTTATATCTACTTAAATAGGAGTTTTTTTGTTTTTGTTTTTGTTTTTGGTCAGGAATACTCAGAGCTCTATACATACAATATTAATTGTATGTTTTATTATTTTTCTATTTGTCAAAGGGGAATGCTGATGTAAATATTATTTTGTTATATTTGTTATAACACTAATTGAATAGTTTTTTATAGCTAGTATCTCCTTTCTCTTAACTACACGGAAGAGTTTTAAGAATAATTTATAAACCGGGCTCGGTGGCTCAGCCTGTAATCCCGCGCCTTTGGGAGGCTGAGGTGAGTGGATTGCCTGAGCCTGCGGGTTTGAGACCCGACTGGGCAGTGAGACCTCATCTCTACAATAAATCAAAAAATCAGCCGGGCGTGGTGGCGCATGCCTGTAATTCTAGCTACTCGGAAGGCTGAGGTGGAAGGATCGCCAGAGCCCAGCAGGTCGAGGCTGCGGTGGCCGGGAGCAGCCACTGCACTCCAGTCTGGGCGACAGAGTGAGACTCCGACTCAAAAAAAAACAAACAAACAAAACAAAACAAAAATTTATATATAAAATTTTATTATTATGTGATGCTAACATTTTGCCCATCATTATTTTACTTTACAATGTTTATGAGCAAGTACTTTCTTAAATGTCATTGTGTTAGTGAGCACACGTGTACTCACTTATTTATTTAAACAAGACAGAAGAATATTTGGAATTATATAATCACATCTCTAATACAGGACTGTATATGCTAAACTAGAGTTAATTTAACCTTTTATTTGGGCATAATTGTAGATTCACAGGTAGTTATAAACAATAATGCATAGGGATCCAATTACCATTTACTCAGTTGACCACAATGCTAACATCTTGCAAAACTGTAATACAATATGATAATTAGAATACTTACATTCATACAGAAAGGATGCAGCATATTTGTTTCTCTTTTATAGCCATCCCTACTCCCTCTCACACTACTCTCTCATTAACTCCTTGGAACCACAAATGGTTTCTCCACAGAACAGATGTAGTTCTCTTTAGAACATTAGCCTTGCATCTTTGCACTATTATTTTGTCATTCCCAGGATATCATTTAAATGAAAGTATATGCCATGCAGTCTTTTCAGGATGGTTTGTTTTTTCCTTTGAATAATTATCTGAAGATTAAGACAGATCTTCACATGTTTTAACACTTTTTTCCTTTTTGTTGCTGAGTAATATTCCAAGGTATGTATGTAACACAGTTTGTTTAACCATTTGTCTGTTGAAGAATACCTAAGTTGTTTTACTGTTTTATTCATAGGGAATAAGCTACTCTAAACATTTGTGTACAGGTTTTGGATGCATCTAAGTCTTCATTTCTCTGGGATAAATTCCAGGAGTGCTATTGTTGAGTAATATGGTAGTTGTATACCAAACTTTCCAGAGTGGTGTATGTAGCCTTTTATGTTTCTACTATAATAGCAATATATGAGTGATCTATCATACTTACATTCTTGATACGTATAATATAACTATAAATTTAAAAATTTACCTTGCTTTAAAAATGGGTAGCAGTATCTCATTATAGTTTTAATTTACAATTTCCTAACAGTAAAATTATTTTGAAGATTTTTTCCTTGTGCCTATTTTCTATCTGTATATCCTCTTTTCTTTTTCTTTTTTTTTAGAAAGCAGGATTTAGTAAGGGGACAGAAAAGATCTTCTTAAAATTATTTTCAAGTGACTTTTAAAAAATGTGAGGGAAATGTTGTCTTGGATTTTACTCTGAATTTGGGGTCCGTATCTAGTTTGTTAAATGCTTCACATCCTTCTGACATTGTTAGAGAAATGGAACCATTTGCCAAAAGACTAAAATTATCCAGAGTCCTCAGGATTGAAATAGAGCTACAGTAACCTGCATAACTAAAGAATACACCCCTTGAAAAGATAAATAGATTATTACCTGTCTAGATGTTAAGACTGTTAATATTACATTTAAAAAGACACATTCTTCAAGATAATTGTTATTTCTGAAATTACTCAGTGCTAAGATGTCATATTCCTTCACATCAAAACAATTTCCTGAGAAATGGAAGTAAATTTAATACTAATCAAGAGGTGGTCTAGATACCAGCTACCTTAGAAATATGTTGCAATATGTGGTTTGAACATCAAACAAAAGTAACAATTTTTTTTTATCTCTGTGGGAACAAGGCAGGAGAGAAGAAACTGGTAGATACAAAGCTGCATCCAGTGTTAAACTTCATTAACCAATGTTCCCATCTAATTGATTAGAAAACCCAATTGAACTTGAAAAATGACAACTGGTTATTGATAAAAAATAATCATAAATCTACTGGCATTGTTAGCTGCCATTAACAATCAGTTATTGGGGAAAAATCTTAAAGAAGATGTCCACTTGTTTTTGTTCATTATAAATAATTAATTCTGGAGATTTGTGTTAATCAGAAGATCTTACTAGGAAGCTACCCTCATATATGACAGAAACCAATACAATTTTATCTTCCATATTTGTTTTCTATGGTTTTATAACAAGTCATCACAATCTTGGTGGCATAAAACAACAGATTAAGTTATTCTCTCAAAACTCTGGAGGTCAGAAGTCTAAAATCAGACACACGATCCAAAATCAAGGTGTCAGCAGGACCATACATCCACTGAAGTCTCTAGGGGAAAATCCCATTCCTTGATCCTTCCAACTTCTGGTAGAGGTTGAACTTTGTTGGCTGCATCATTCCAGTCTCTGCCTTAATTATCATATTTTTAAAATCTTATTCTCTCTTAGCATCTTTCTTTGCAAACCTCTTAAAATAACACATGTGATTGTTTTTATAGCTTCACTGGATTTTCTGAGATAATATCCCCAAGTAATGCAAAATTTTACCCTCTTGCCTTATATGGTAATATTCACAGTTTCTGGTAATTAAGACATGAGCATATTATACACTGACTTGACTTTAAACAAGTTATTACCTTGTCCTATAGTGTATGTGGCTTTTCATTTATAGGAAACACAGAGAGTTGATGAGAAGTATTAGATAATTAATATTATCATAATATTTCTCCTTTTTATGTATTTAATTCATATACAGATAAAATTGCATTAGATTAAGATATAAGTGGTAAAGCTATAAGTAATATCTTAAGGAAATCTATTTGGACCAGAAGGAGGAGTATTGATTTACATAGTATGATGTTTAATTTTATATGTCAAGTTGAATGGGCACAGTCCCTAGACATGTGACTAAACATTATTCCAGTTGTTTCTATGAGGGCATTTTGGATAATATTAAACTTTAATCAGTCTGTAAAATTTGGGTCTAGCAGATTTCTTCCATAATGTGGGTGGACCCCATTCAATCAGTTAAAGACCTAAATAGAACTACTGACTTCCCCTGAGTAAAAGGGAATTCTGCCAGCAGATAACCTTCAGACATTAACTGCAGCATTGTCTCCACCTGGTCTCCAGCCTGCTGGCCCACTCTGCGGATTTTGGAATTGCCAGTCTCCATATTCATATGAGCCAATTCCTTATAATAAACTACTTTATACACACACACACACACACACACACACACACACACACACATTCACACACATGCATGTATGCATGCATGCAAATATACACACATACACAAGCACACACAAATTACCAATGTTTGGTATTTTGTTTCTTTGAAGAACCATGGCAAAAACACATCACCATCTTCCTGACTCTAGCAAATGTAAAGAGAGTGCATTATCAAGTTATACTCTTTAGATGAGAAAGGTGTGTGCAAAAATGGTCCCCAAGGAGCTCTTACATCATGACAATGCATCAGCTCACGCAGCACTGTTTGTGAGGGAGTTTTTAGCCAGTAAACAAATAACTGTATGGGGACACCATTCTTACTCACCTGATCTGGCCCCAATGACTTTTTTCTTTACCCAAAGATAAAGGAGTTATTGAAAGGAAGACATTTGGATGACATTCAGGACTTCAAGTGTAATACAATGACAGCTCTGATGGCTATTTCAGAAAAAGAGTTTCAAAATTGCTTCAGTGGGTGGACTAGGCACTGGCATTGCTATATAGCTTCCCAAAAAAACTCTTTGAAAGTGACTGTAGTGACATTCAGCAATGAGGTATGTAGAACTTTCTTTTAGGATAAACTCACAAACTTAATTATCATCCGTGTATGTGTGTGTCAGAGAGTGGGAAATAAATCTAACAAAAAGTCAGGAACTTTATAATTCGGTAAAATTTATAGCACCCAGTGTTGTGGGGCATATAAATTTGCCCTTTTCAAGATACTCCTTTTAGCCCCTACTATAAACAAAAAATGGTACAAGGTTTAGTGAGTTTATTTGGATTGTGGAGACAACATAATCTTCTCTTGTGCAACTTCAGGACATTTACCAAGTGACCCCCAAAGCTGCTCATTTTTTGCAGGACTTGGAACATTTACTCCTGAAGAGATGAACAGACAGCATCAATCATAAAGGCAGAAGAGTTGGGCCTCAATCAACAGGTGGATAACATATTTGTCTAACTGGATGGAAAGAACTGAGGATGAGCAAAGATGTATATTGTGTGCAGATGAGGGTGAAGCAGTTAGTTGAGACGAACCACGAGGAAAGTTCTAGAGGAGAGAGGTGGGCAATGTTTAATGGTGGAATGTTAAGGTTGAAAGGGCAGTGTTAAGGTTGAAACAATTATTAATAGACAGACAAAAGGTAGCTAGCCAAAAAAAAAAAAAAAAAAAAAAAGATTTTTGAAGGCCCAGCTGATACTGAACTATAAATTTTGTCATATCTAGGAAGTTTGTATTTACTAAGACAGATTCACTTAAAGGGTAAATGTAATTTGTTTTGGTACCTAAAGAAATTTGACTAACAGTAAGATAGTGCTGCCTACATAAGAACATTTTTGAATTGAATAAGCTGTAGAATGTTATTCAGATTGTGTGTTCTGAATTGTATAGTGCATTAACCAATATTATACTTAAAGACATGAGCAGTGTCTCAGTAGGACTAATTTGAAGGAGACCAGTTTAATTGTCTCTCTCAATAATATCTTGATAGGCACTCTCCCTCATGTTCCTGGACTGTATCATTACACCACCTGTATTAGAGGAGCTCAAATACAAAAAAGATATGGTAACCTAGCCTAGATTAAATTTTGAAAAAAGGCTAGGAGGGAGAATTTTTCCTACTCTTCACCAGCCTAGCTCAATACTAATTTAATCCTGATAGGTATAATTTAATATATCAATAACAAAGGATGCAAATCATTTTTAAATAAATTTTAATTATTGGGAAAACGTTATATAATTTATATTTAAAAGCAATGCATCTTAAAGATTTCTTTTTTTTTTCAATTAAGAAAGGACTGACCCAAAAAGTGTTATATGTTCTCTTTCTTTCTTACCTTCTAAAAATTCCTCCTCAATTAGCAAGTAAACTATTTGAAAAGACAAATACATTGATTTGGTAACACAACAATAATAATTCATAAATATACAGTGGTTCTATATATCTATGAATTTTCAAAGTATCTCGAATAAACGTTAGTAATTTGTTGTTTATGTTTTCCTCTCAGAAAGATAATCAAAATCACTAAATAAATTCTGCTCCTCATTATTAAGTTATGACATAAAAGATTGTGCTGAGAAAGCATTAGTGTAGCCAAAAGTGGCTGCCAGTTAAACGTAAGATACAAAGAAAGAGATGCAAAGAAGTTATAGATAAATCCACATTATAAAACAGTAGATGTTTGAGACATCATATTTTGAACGTTATTGAATCTCACTCTCATGCACACACTTAACATTAGGATCAAAGAGAGATTCATTTTGTGTGCATCAGAAGAAAATTCATGAAAGTGACTAGGTAAGGAAGAGAGACTCATTAGACGTGGGAGATGCTGCTTGGTTGAAAATTATATCTGCTGTAAAAGGGGCCTTTAGTGATTATTTGAACCTAATACCAAAATCTACCCAGAAGCATGAAATTTTTACAGATCATGCTTCAGAGCTGTAAAACTTGTAAGACTTGATTTTAAATGAATATATCCTGGAGAAATGTAGTTATTTATGAAATGTACTTCTAAAGAAAGCCCCATAGGTAGTCAATTACTCACCAACCTGTAATAAGAAGCGAAAAATATATACATTTACAGTAAGATAATTAAATAAATGTTTCTTATAATAAATGCCATCAAACTTAACAACATATATGTGTATGTATGCTTAATGCACCATTCATGTTCACTCACATGTATGCATATAAACAGAACAGCTCTTATATAAGCAGTACTACATATAATATGTTAAAAGTATAAATTTTGTCACCTTAAAAAAAAAATGTCTACACTTCTCTTAAATTTTTAAACCAATTATGCAACACAAAATCTCTAAATATATGAGTAGTCATTTAAATTTTCATAATTTGTAAGACACTCATGTCCTAATATATCATTCATTTAACTTACTGCATCATAAAACTTGCCCTTTTGATAGTACTCATTGATAAATAAAAGTAAAAGTGAACCTAAAGTTCGAGTGTTCCAACAATGACCGTATTTCTAAGTAATAACTATAAAAACTGAATGCAGCACAGCTAGTTGCCGTGAGTGATAGAGGGAACAGTTTCACAATGCTCTATAGAAAGTCTCCTTTTTTTCAGAGAAATAAATTCCAGAGTTAACTATTGCTTTTCCTTAAATATGCATCCTTGAGTATATAATGGAGACATTAATACTAGTGTAGGGTCAGTTTTAACAAGGATGTTGCCATATCAAACATATATTTAAATAAATGAATTTGAATTTGAACTGCACTAATTTAGATTTATAACTTTTAAATCTCAAAATTGAAGATTAACTTCAAAATACACATTTTTCACAATCATATTGTGACATCACAAGGACAAGTATACTATACTCAGAAGAGGTAAATACTCTGAATTATTTCAGACACTGTAATACAGCACACATATACTTAGTAGTCAATATTAGCTGTATGCTTACCTTCATCATAAGGTCTATTAAAATCCTGTGTAAAAACACATTGTTGAACTATGTTGTCTATGAGAATGAAATTGCAGAGTGCATCTGAAATTTTCTATAAACTAATCAATATAGCCAAATACATTATAATATATTAGCTATAATGTTTTAGAAGATACATGAAAAGTTTTACTAACTGTCCTTGACATTGGTAATGAGAAGCAGAATATGACTTGGATGATATTATGAAGCAGTTGTTTAGGCAAAGTAAAAATAGTTTACAAGATTAAAAGCAACTGGCATGAGTAAACTTAATTACTTTCTATCTTCAGTAACTATGTTAACAATCCAGTTGTATTTTGTCAAGAATGTCGGACTCTGTAAAACCAGGAAGACGACCTGCAAAATGTGGCAAAGTGATTTAGTTCTGTGAGTGTTAATGGTTGCCAGTAACTATGTGTTCTGAGATAGACATAACTAAGATGTCAAAATGGAAATGTTGCTCATGGATGGAATGCACATATTTATTTTTATGTTCTTTCCTTAGTTCTTTCAACTTTCAGTGATTACAATTATTCAATATACTTTTAAATTTCCAAGTACTTAACAGAATTACAATAGCTTGGCTAAGGCTATGTATTCAAGAAGACAGGTCAAAAATTTTAGGTGAAGTCTTTAAAAATTGCCAGTTTAGTAAGTCAAAAAGTAGAGAATCAGCAATTTTGTATGTTTTGCTCTAATGTAATCATATTAGAATTGTACACTTTGCACTAAAAGTTTCACAAAGAGATCATCCTATCCAATTTTCAACTTTAAAGGAGAAAAATGAGTTTCATACTGATGAAATAACTCATCCAAAAAGACAAAATAAATAATAAGCATGCACAAACATCAATTCTAATAAGATTAGAAGGATTGGGTAGAAATACATAATAATATGTATGACAAAGAATGCATTTATTTATAAATAATTAGGGCATGTTTATGGGCCTATGTTTTGAATTCTGGATGTAGTGGGTTTATGGTGAGATATCATTATATTGAGATTTATTTACCTGAAAATGAACTTAGATGCATGAATTTTAACTATGCTAATTTGAAAAACATGATTATTAGGAAAAGACTAATATGGTATTATTCATAATATATAACAAATTACATAAAATGGATTTTACACTAAATTTCTCAATTTATTTAATTGTGCTAGCTCTCATGCTGAGGAAAATTATTATAACTGCAGTAAGGTGGGATTTTTAGTGATTATTTGAGCCTATTGCCACATTAACTATTTATATAACTGCTGTTTACCTACTGACTCCTATGAGTAAATAATTATATGATAACATGCATAGAGAATATATAAACCCTGTTCCAGTTCTTAAGTGTCTAATAGTGCTTTGTTTTTCTGAACAAGATGGTGAGCTGGTACACAAGGAGGGGATCAAAATAAATAGAAAACAGGAATCAATTTTTTGGAGGGTGGGTCTCTGGTAGTACAGGCTGACTTCTCATGGTAGGTAAGTGTTCCAGGAACCCATCAGCATCAGTGTAGCAGCTGGTGTTGCTAGAAAAGGCTGCATTCAGCTTCAACAAACGTTTTGGAGATTCTTTCAATGTGGTTTTTCAATTCATGATGGGTGAATAATGAACACACCAACCACACTATGCTAAGTGTTCAGTAGTTTTGACCCAAAACAGTATGACTCCATGACCCCATGTGTCCTATCTTCCCTATTCACTTGATCTCAGCCAGAGTGATTCTTTTTGTTGTTGTTTGTTTTCCCAGATGAACAAAGTCTTCAAAGGGAAACGTTTGGTAATGTGGAAGAGGTAAAACAAAAATGGCAGAAGCACTAAAAGGCATGCAAATTGATGCGTTTAAAAACTATTTTGGAAAAAGTGCCTTGAAAGGTGCATTGCATCAAATGGAGAGTACTTTGAAGGTGACTGAAGTTTAAACATGCATGAATAAATACACAGTTTTTTATAAGTAAATCCCGAGTATTTTGGGTCCCCCTTCATAGACTGCTATCTAGTTGACTCATAATTATCCTAAGCAAAGAAATAAATCATGGAAATATTAATAAACTTTGAGATAAAGCCTGGAAGATATATATATATATATATATATATGTGTGTATATATATATATATATATATATATATATATATAT
>NW_007246011.1:204527-215448 GCF_000164805.1 Carlito syrichta
AGATGAGGTCTTGCTGCCCGGGCGGGTCTCGAACCCGCGGGCTCAGGCAATCCACTCACCCCAGCCTCCCAAAGGCGCGGGATTACAAACTGAGCCGCCGAGCCCGGCTTATATTTTTTATAAATGTTATGATCAGAAAGTAGTTTTACCAGATGAGATATGTCTGTAGGAGAATGATTTTGGAAAGAAACTTTTAATTCTGCTTTTGCTACTCTCCTACCTTGTTTTAGGACATTCAAAGCCTGCCATTAGAGGTGATATCTTAGCTCTGCAGATTGAGGAGACATAGGGTTAAAATCAAGACAACTCAGAAAGCCTGTTCAAGTTAAGAAGCTGGAAAGAAAAATAAAAAATAAAAAAAGCAAACAAAAAAAAAACCAAATATGTGTGGAGTCAGCTTTGGAAAATCCATTTCCCATTTCATATCTTCTCTATACATAGGAGTGAAAAATCTAGTCAAAGGCAGTGGTTCTTACACTTAGATGCACATTGCCATCACCTGAAACCTTTCTTTGTAAAAGTCCATTCACAGGCTACACACCAGACTAAGAAAATCAAATCTCTTAATAAGATGTGTATGTCAGAGTTACTCAAGGCTTTCCACAGAGTTCCAATGATCACTAGTAATCTACAAAACACTGCAGAAGAGTATCTCTTTGTAATGCTGCATCTTTCTGAAAGACTGAGAGTAAATCCCTCTTCAAAGAAGTTATTTCATGAGATGAGGAAGGATAAATATTGTCTATCTACTTCAGATCTTATTTTTACCTAGTCCTTTCTTTGTGGTCACAGTGCTTATACACACTGTAGAATATCCTTGGGTTTTTATCTAATTTTTATCACAAGTAACTTGAGCTCATAAGCAAACTAATAAGCTATCTGTGTAGCATCTGTATTTTTAAGAAATTAGTGAATTGAATCACAGATTCAATAAGAACCAAATGTTTCAGCACTTTTTAAAAAAATTAAAAAAACTTTACAAATTAAATACGAAGAGAAACATGTAATGCACTATGGTACACAAAAATAAATAAGTAAATAACTATATATGCATTGAACTAATTTTAAAAAGTACTTGGGGTAATTGAATAATTTTTACTCATGAAAAACAAATTTTAAAATTGGAATATTAGATTGTAACATTCTCCCAGAAAAAAAAAAATAGATAGTATATTTAAAAAGTGAAGAGAAATGAAAGATAATGCAAAATTTAACATCTGGATCATAAGATTCATGGAGTAAGAAAATTAAAATATTGTATATCAGAACTATCTAGGTAGATAACAGAATTGTCATTCTAGATTTTTTAAAAATACATGTAAGTCTTCACATTTACAGATACCTTAAAATGCCAAAGAGAGGAGATAAGAAAAATTTCAAACCCATTTATCACTAGTAAAATGTTAACTATCAATGGAAAATATAATTATAGCAACTTCCAGGGAGAAATAGCATTTTAGGAAGATCCAAGATGGTCACCAAGAACATGAAGCAGCACACCAGTGCCACTCTTGCCAAGTAAAAAGAGTAGGGACTCAACTGCTGATCATGAAACACTTGAGGATTTTTGGAAGGGTGACACACTCTGGACTCAACAAAGATTTTTTTGAACACACAGAGACCAGAAAACCATGGCAGATGTGAGAATATGAACACCCCATCCTCCACCATGCCCCAGCCTAGCACAGGAACTGAAGCCCTGTCCAGTGTACCCCTAAAACCCTAAAACACTTTGGATTGATTCACTCCTTCCCAGATGGATGCAGGTCATCAGTCCCATGCAGGAAGAGCCCTGGGCAGGGTGCAGGACTTTGAGCAACTTCAACCTAAACAGAGCAGGAGAAAGATTTATGCTGGGGAAGCCTCCATGAGTGTGACTTTCTGCCAGACTGGTGACTCCTAGAGGTGAGGGGAAAGAGCCTACCTGCAGAATGAACCTGGTAGAACCCGAGCAAGGCTTTCTGCCAGAATGGTGACTCACAGGTGGGAAAAGCTTATGTGCAGAGTGAACCCAGCAGACATACACCACCAGCAGCTGGTAGTTATCTCCTCAGCCACAAGGGGAAGAACACCCCTCAAACCCTGTGTTCCAGAAGGTCAGTGCTTAACACCTCTGCAGTGGCAAAAATCTACTCTGTATCAAGAGCAACATGCAGAGCTGAACAGGGAGGGAGTGACATGACAGACATCTGAGGGTTCTCTTAGAAGGAAGGCACCAGGACAGTAAGCCACAGTTAGCAGGTAGGAGACCCATCTTCCTACTCCTGTCCTACAGGGCACTAGCAGAAGAGGGTAAAAGTTGACCCTTCAAATTTAGCAGTGGGTGAGAAACTCTGCAATAACAGAATCCTGTCATGAACTAGAACAAGAAGCAGATGTAAAGGTCCCTCACTCTCTCACTGAGTGACATATATGGAACCACAGAAAAGACTCTAGAACAACGGGTAATGGAATACCTTTAGAGCTTTAAATCAAAAGAGAAAATATCAAGAGCAAAAAGAGGCCAGTCACAAATGAGGAAAAATCCAGGAAAAAATACAGGCAACCATTCAGAGTCTTAAAGAGATAATACCCATAAAAACAGCTATTAGAGCATAATGAATAGAAAACCCCACAATGCCCTGCCCCAGATAACAGCTATAGAAATCAGAGAATAGATGGCAATAGTGAACAGAAACCAAGAGAAACTAAAAGCAAAACTCACTGAAGTTGTACAGGAAGTAAAAGTAGAGGTGGCCGATTTCTTTTTTTTTTTTTTTTTTTTTTTACTTTTATTATCTTTTTTTATTTTAAAGATGTGGGGCACAATTCAGGGTTAGGTATACAAATGTTTATTATGCAGTACCCTTGTTGATGAGGTGTATCCCTCTCCCTTGGCAGTTTCCTGCTATTGCCAATCCTTTTCTTAGAGTATTATGATAATTGTTCAAGGTCCACTTACGAGTGAGAATATATGATACTCATTTCTTTATTTCTGTTATATATCACCCAGAATTATAGACTCTAAGTTCATCCAGGTTGCTGTGAAGTTCGTGATTTTGCCTTTCTTTATGGCTATGTAATATTCCATTGGGCATATGTACCACATTTTTTAATCCAGTCCTCTTTTGATGGGCAGCATGGTTGATTCCATGTTCTTGTAATTTTGAACAATACTGCAATAAGCATATGTGTACAGGTATCTTCTTCATAGAGTAATTTGAGTTCTTCCAGGGTATATTCACAGTAAGGGAATTGTGGGGGTCAAAGACATAGAATGTCAAAATGGATAAAATAGAATGAGGCAACAATATATTGTCTCCAAGAGACTCATCTCACCAGAAAGGACACTCATAGACTCAAAGTAAGAGGATGGGAAACAAAATTTCAGGTGAATGGAACACAAAAAAAGCAGGAGTCATGATCTTAATATCAGACAAAATACCCTTTAAGTTATCAAAATTTTAAAAAAAGATATGGAAAGTCACTACATAATGATAAAAGGTTCAATTCATTAACAAGAAATATTCATCCTAAATACATATGCACCCAATATAGGAGCACCAACTTTCATAAAGCAGCTTCTAGGTAAACTTAACAAAAATATTGACTCTAGTACTATCATAGCTGGGGACTTAAATATCCCACTCAAAACCCTGGACAGATCATCAAGACAAAAAAATCAACAAGGAGATCCAGAATCTCAATGTGACAATGACCAAATGGACTTAGCTGATACTAACAGTACACTCCTCCCAACAATCACAGAATATACATTCTACTCATCATCACATGGAACTTATTCTAAGACCAACCACATTCACGGCTATAAATCAAGCATAAACAAATTTCATAAAATTGAAATCCTGTCGTGTACCTTCTCAGACCACAGTGGAATAAAAATAAATATCAACACCAACAAAGTTCCCCTAAAACCCACAACGACATGGATACTAAACACCATGATCCGAAGCAACTCCTTGGTCAACATGAAAATCAAAACAGAAATTAAAAGATGCCTGGAAACAGATGAAAATGAAAAAAACCATCTTACTAAAACCACTGGGATGCCATGAAAACAGTATTAAGAGGAGGATTCATATCTCTACGAACACACATGAAGAAAATGGAAAGATCACAAGTTAACAGCCTAACAAATCACCTAAGGCAGCCAGAAAAGCAAGACCATCACAACCCTAACTTCAGGAGAATAATTCCGATCACCAAAATAAAAGCCCAAATTTGGGACATAGAAGACAAAAAGATAATACAAAAAATAAAAAATAGAAAAAGCAAAAAGTTGGTTCTTTGAAAGAATAAACAAGACTGATGGACTCCCTATCTAGACTGGCCAAGAAAAAGAGAGACGACCCCAAACAGTCACAGTCAGAAATGCCAAAGTTCGTCACAATTGACCCTGAAGAAATATAAAAGATCTTCAGAGACTACTATGTACACTTGTACAGAAGCAAACTTGAAAACCTAAAGGAAACGGAGGACTTTCTGACATTACACAACCTCTCCAGGTTGAAACAAGAAGAAATTGAGACCCTAAATAGACCCATAACAATATAGAAAATTGACTCATAAGAAAACTACGTACCAAAAAAAGCCCTGGACCAGATGGCTTTCCAACAGAATTCTACAAAACATACAAGGAGGAAATGATACCAATCCATTGAAAATATTCCAGGCAATTGTGAAAGATGGAATTCTCCCCAAATCATTTTCGAAGCTAACATCACATTGATACCAAAACCAGGTAAAGATCAAATAAAGAAAGAGAACTACAGGTCAATATCCTTGATGAGCATCAATGCTGAAATTCTTGACAAGATCCTAGCAAACTGCACTCAACAACACATCTCAAAAATCATTCACCAATTTCAAAAATGCCCATTCTGAAAAAAAATGGGAATGAAAACTTCATTCTGGAAATCAAGAGCATACTAATAGGCATATGTAGTAGGGCTAACCAGTCAGAGGAAAGAATCTCAGAGCTTGAAGTTGAAAATATGGAACTAACCCTGTCTGTCAAAAACATAAAACAGAAGCTTAAAAAGGAGGAATAAAGCCTCTGAGAAATGTGAGACCACGTCAATAAGCCAAATCTATCTGATCGATATCCCAGAAGCAGAAAGGGAAACAGAAAACACCATGGAACAAACATTCCACAATCATTCAAAAATATTTCCCACATCTAGCCAGAGAGATGACCATTCAAGCACAAGAGATTCAGAGAACCCCCGCAAGGTATCATATGAGAACAATACCCTCAGGGCACATGGTAATTTGTCTCCACAAAATAAGCAAAAAAAAATTATAAAGACAGTGAGAGAGAAAGGTCAGACTTTCTTCCAGGGAAAACATATTAGGATTGTTCCAGACTTATCTGCAAAGACACTACAAGACAGAAGTGACTGAAGTTCAATTTTTAATGTTCTTAAAGATAAGCAATTTCAGTCAAAAATTTCCATCCCTGCCAAGTTAAGCTTTATCAGTAATGGTGAACTAAAATCATTCCCAAATATCCAATTTCTAAGAGAATATGCTGCTTCCAGACCAGTCTTTCGGAAGACACTTAAGATGGTGTTGAACAAAGGAAGAGAAAAGAATTGTTATACCAATCACAAAAGTAGAGACAAACAGTTGACAGAGCATACCGAACACTCACAAAAATGAAAATGCACACATGTATAAATAAAATTTTTTAAAAAAAGAAACAATAAAAGCCCCTAAAAGCCCTATGACAGGGAAAAGCACTCACATTTCAAAAAAATAAATCAGCATGAATCGACTAAATATTCCACTGAAAAGACAAAGAGTGGCAAACTGGATAAAGAATCATGACCCAACAGTCTGTTACCTTTGGGAAACTCATCTCACAGCAAAGGAAACCCACAGGCTCAAAGTTGGAGGCTGGAAAATTATCTATCTTGCAAACAGAAAACATAAGAGAACTGGTGTAGATATTCTAATATCAGATAATCTAATAGCACAAGTTTAAAAAGACATAGAAAGACATTACATAATGGTAAAAGGCTATATCCACAATTAAGAAATATCCACCCTACACATATATCCTCTTAACACAGGAGGACCAAGTTTTATAAAACAACTACACTCCAGTCTGGGTGACAGAGTGAGACTCCAACTCAAAAAAATTTTTAAAATAAAAAATAAATAAAACAACTACTAAGTAAACTGAGAGAGAACATTGACTCTCACACAATCACAGTCACAGACCTAAATAACCCACTAACAGTTTTAGATAGATCACTGAAGCAAAACATCAACTAGGAGATCCAGAATGTCAACTCAACACAAGATCAAGTGTATTGAACAGACTTCTACAGAAAACTTCATCCAACATATATGAGTATACAATTTACTCATCAGCACATGGAAAATACTCTAAGATTGGTCACATTCTTGTATATAAATTATGCATGAACAAATTTCAAAGACTGAAATAATACCACGTGTCTTCTCAGATCACAGTGCAATAAAAATAAATATTCCCACCAACAATATCCCCACAAACACACAAAGACATGGACATTAAACAACATGCTGCTGAACAACTTCTGGGTCAACACAGAAATCAAGACAGAAATAAAAAGACTCAGCACACCAGAATTTATGGAATGCCATGAAAGCAGTATTAAGAAGAAAATTCATAGCAGTGCATTCACACTTTAAGAAAACAAAGAGATCAAAAGTAAAAAGCCTAATGTCACACATAGAGGAACTAGAAAGGCAAGGTCACCTAAACCTAACCTCAGTAGAAGAATTCAAATCACCAAGGTAAAAATCACAATTACAGGACATAGAAGACAAAAATATCAAAGAAAGGATCAACAAACCCAAAAGCTGGCTCTTTGAAAAGGTAAATGAGATTGACAATCCCTTGGCCAAATTGACTTAAAAAAGAGAGAGAGAAAAAACCCAGATAAACACATTCAGAAATGAAAAAAGATGAAGTCACAACTGACTCTGAAGAAATTTAAAATATTATCAGAGATTACTATAAAAATATGTCTGAAAATAAACTACTGCCGGGCTCGGTGGCTCAGCCTGTAATCCCGTGCCTTTGGGAGGCTGAGGTGCGTGGATTGCCTGAGCCCACGGGTTCGAGACCTGCCTGGGCAGCGAGACATCATCTCTACAATAAATCAAAAAATCAGCGGGGCATGGTAGCATGCGCCTGTAGTTCCTGCTACTTGGAAGGCTGAGGTGGAAGGATCGCTGGAGCCCAGCAGGTAGAGGCTGCGGTGGCCGGGAGCAGCCACTGTATTCCAGTCTGGGCCACAGAGTGAGACTCCAACTCAAAAAAAAATTAAAAATAAAAAATGAACTAGAAAATCTAAAGGAAATAGAGCACTTTCTGACATCATGCAACAGCCCAAGTTTGAAACAAGAAGATATTGAAACTCTAAACAGAATAATAGCAATCCAGAAATCAACTCAGTTATAATAAATATCACACACACACACACACACACACACACACACACACACACGCAACACACACACACACACACACACACACACACACACACACACACACACACAAATCCCAAACCTGATGGCTTCCCAGCTGAATTCCACAAGACATACAAGGAAGAGCTGATATAAATTTCATTGAAAGTATTGAAATTGACGGGGAAAGGAGGCAGAATTGCCACTAGTGGAATTCTACCGGGGGAGGGGGAGACACACTTGATCAGCATGGGTACCTCCATAATGAACATTTGCATACTTAACCCTGAATTAGACCCTACATCTTTTTTTTTTTTTTGAGTTGGAGTCTCACTCTGTCACCCCGACTGGAGTGCAGTAGCTGCTCCCGGCCACCACAACCTTGACCTGCTGGGCTCCGGTGATCCTGCTGCTTCAACCTTCCAAGTAGCTGTAATTACAGGCATGCGCTACCACACCCAGCTGATTTTTTGATTTATTGTAAAGATGAGGTCTCTCCAAGTTGCCCAGGCAGGTCTTGAACACGCGGGCTCAGGTAATCCACTCACCTCAGCCTCCCAAAGGCGTGGGATTACAGACTGAGCCACTCAGCCTGGCTTGTACCCTACATCTTTAAATTTTTTTTTAAATTGTAGGCTTAAAAAAAGTATTCCAGGAAATCGGGAAATACAGAAAGCTCTCCAACTCATGTTATGAAGCCAAGATCATACGGATACCAAATCTGGCAAGACCCAACAAGAAAAGAGAATTATAGGACAATCTCCTTGATGAACATAAACACAACAATTTTTATCAAGATTCTAGCAAATTGGATCCAGTAACACATCTCAAGGATTATCCACCATGAAAAGGCAAGCTTCATTGCTGTGATGCAGGGCTGGTTGAACATTTGCAAGACAGTAAATATAATTCAGCACATCAACAAATGTAAAACCAAGAACCACATGGTTATATCATTAGACATAGAATAAGCATTCAACAAAATCCAGCATCCCTTCTTAATAAAAACCCTTAAACACCTATGAATAGAAGGAGCATTCCTCAAAACAGTAAGAGCCATCTATGAAAAACCACAGCTAACATTTTGCTCAATGGACAGAAGTTGGAAGCATTCCTCCAGAGAAAGGTAACAAGACAAGGATACCCTTTCTTGCCCCTCCTGTACTACATAGTATTGGAAGTCCTAGATAGAGAAATAAGACAAGCAAAAGGAATCAGGGCTAGCCAAACAGAAAAAAGTATTAAGTATTAAGAAAGTTAAGTATTCTCTCTTTGCATAAGAGGAAATATTGCAGAAAATGTGATTCTATATTTTGAAAATCCTATGAAGTCAGTTGAAAGCCCCCTTGCACTGATCATTGAATTTGGTAAAGTCTTGTGGTGCAAAATCAATGTGCAAAAGAAAGTTGCATTTGTATATACCAGCAACAAGCAGACAGAGAATCAAATAAAAAACACAATCCCATTTACAAAGCCACAAAAATAATGAAATATCCTGACATCTTTCTAATCAGAGAAGTGAAAGATCTTTACAAAGAGAACTACAAACTCTGCTCAAATAAAGGATGACAAAAACATATTGAAAAATATCCTATGCTCGTGGATCAGAAGAATCAATATTGTCAAGATGTCCATCCTACCCAAGGCAATATACCGATACAAGGCAATGTCCATCAAATTACCAACATTATTTTTCTCAGACCTGAAAATGACAATACAGAAATTCATATGAAAACAGAAAAGAGCACAAATAGTCAAACAATCCTCAGAAAAAGGAACAAAGCAGGAAGTATCACACTTTTGAACTTTAAACTTTACTACAAAGCTATAGTAATCAAAACAACTTGGTATTGGTACAAGAATAGGCAAATAAACCATTGAAGCAGAACAGAGATTCTGGAAGCAAAAACTTGGTCTTCCAACCAACTCACCTTCAACAAAGCTGACAAAAACAATCACTGGGGAAAAGAGACCATATTTAGCAAATGGTCCTGGGAAAACTGGCTGACCACCTGCAGAAGAATGAAACTGGACTTCTGCCTATTACAATATACAAAATTCAACCTATTACAATATACTAAATGTATCAAAGACCTAAACATAAAGCTTCAATCTTAAGAATCCTAGAAGAAAATGTAGAAGATGCTCAAATGCACATTGAAGTAAGCAGCACATTCTGAAACAAATCCCCTAAAGCCAATGCCATAAAAGCTAAGATAGAGAAGTGTTGGGAGCTGGTCACGGATACCCACTGAGGGTTAGGGATCAGAAAGGGCCATTGACCCCGAGACCATTAGGATGTGTTAGGGAGCTATTGACATCATTTCCTCCCCCTTTCTACTCGGCACTAACCAGATTAAGCTCCTGTGAGCTCAAAACATAAAAACTCTGAGATCGGGATGAACATAAGCTAACTTTAGAAGCTCATTGCTCCATTCTTCCACAAACTGCAGTTTTGGCTTTCACACATCACTTCTGCACTAAACCTGAGTCCAGTCTCTTTCTTTTTCTCTCTCTCTTTCTCTCTTCTTCCCCCCAATCACCGACGTCATCTCCACCTTTGGGGTACCCTGAACCTGGCTGGAAAATTAAATGAAATCTTACCTTCTATATGACCCCACAATCCCCCTATTGGGAATATACCCTGAAGAACTCAAATCACTCTATAAAAAAGATACCTGCACACATATGTATATTGCAGCATTGTTCACAATAGCAAGATCATGGAACCAACCATGTTGTCCATCAAAAGAGGACTGGATTAAAAAAATGTGGTACATATACACAATGAAATATTATGCAGCCATAAAAAAGAACAAAATCATGAATTTTGCAGTAACCTGGATGGAATTAGAGTTTATAATACTGAGTGATCTCTCACAGAAACAAAGATCTGAGCATCACATGTTCTCACTCATAAGTGGACCTTGAAGAACTACTGGAATACTATAAGAAAAAGATTGACAGTGGTGGGAAACTATGGGTGGGGGCAGGGAGGGGAAAGGAGGTGGTATTAATGATAGTCAATATCTGTCTGGGGAAAGGGGGGCACACCTCATCAACAAGGGTACCTGCACAATAAATATTTGTATACCTAACTCTCAACTGTACCCCACAATTTTAAAATAAAAAAATCTTAATGTTTCCTTTAAATGTTATATTTCTTGAGAGTATGAGAGTTAAAAGTACATACTCCCCCTTCTGCTAATGCTGATCATGGCTCAAATCTTTTACCATATGCATTTTTAATATGGGGATAGGAATATTATGTTTAAGGAGATGAACAACTAGAATGTGATATTTCACTTATTATCCCTGATTAACAAAGTAAATGGAATGGAGTCTCATGGCTTTTCAAATATTTATCCCAACAAACTAGAAATTATTTTATGAACTAACCTAGGTTACATGTGTATTTTTGCAGTGATAATCCTCCATACCCAGGTTAGTAATGTCTCTT
>NW_007246011.1:215468-291102 GCF_000164805.1 Carlito syrichta
ACCCCTCCCACATCTGACTTTGTGTATAAAAGACCCGTTGTAATTCCCAATGACACACATTGCTTCTGCACTAGACTGGAGTCCAGTCTCTTTCTCTCTCTCTCTCTCTTTCTCTCTTCTCCCCCCCAATTGCCGACGCTGTCTCCACCTTTGAGGTACCCTGAACCCAGCTGGAGCTGGTCTCTGGCAGAGAGTAGTGGGACATCATCAGTATGAAATGCTTTTGCACAACAAAAGAAACTATCAGGAAAGTAGGAAGACAGTCCACAAAATGAGAAAAATATATTTTCTAATTTTGTTTCTGACAAAGGTCTGACATCCAGAATCTACAAAGAACTGAAACAAAATGAAGGTGGGAAAAAAAAATCCTATTACAAAGTAGGCAAAAGACATGACTAGACACTTTTCAAAAGAAGACATAGAAGCAGTCAACAGATACATGAAAAAATGCTTAGCCTCACTAATCATCAGAAATGCAAATCAAAGCTACGATCAGATATTACCTAACTCGGGTAAGGATCGTCATCATTAATAAATCAAAGAGACAGCAGATATTGGCACAAGTGCACAGAAAAGACCACACTTCTGCACTGTTGGTGGGAGTGCAAACTAGTTCAACCTCTTTGGAAAGCAGTGTGGTGACTCCTACAGAAGCTAAAAATTGACCTTCCATACAATCCAATGATCCCTTTCCTGGGAATATTCCCAGGAACAAAAATTATTCCACCCCAAAGACACCTGCACACACATGGTTGTAGTCATAAGAAAATCACAATAGCAAAAACATGGAACTAACCCTACTTCCATTGAATGTGGTGGACTGGATAAAGAAAATGTGGTACAGCCGGGCTCGGTGGCTCAGCCTGTAATTCCACGCCTTTGGGAGGCTGAGGTGAGTGGATTGCCTGAGCCCGTGGGTTCATGACCCACCGGGGTAGCAAGACCTCATCTTTACAATAAATCAAACAATCAGCCAGGCGTGGTAGCGCATGCCTATAATTCTGGCTACTCGGAAGGCTGAGGCGGAAGGATCGCCGGAGCCCAGCAGGTCAAGGCTGCGGTGGCCAGGAGCGGTCACTGCACTCCATTCTGGGCGACAGAGTGAGACTCCAACTCAAAAAAAAAAAAAGAAAAAGAAAATGTGGTACATATAAGTGATGGAGTATTACACAGCCATAAAGAATAGAAAAATCATGTCCTTCATAGCAAATTTGATGGAGTTGGAGACCACCATACTTAGTGATATATCACAGAAACAAAGAACTGAATATCACATTTTCTCACTAATAAGAGGGACCTGAACATTAATCACATCAGCACAAGAAAGGGATCAGCAGTCACAGAGCACTGCTGGGGTGGGAGAAAGGCCGAAGGCATGTGACAACACAAAGTGTTGGTCCTACACCAGGAGAATGAGGGCCAGTAGGAAGCTCAGATTTCATCTGCATGCAGCTTACTTGTGTAGTTATTCCTTACATTCCTCACGTGTATCCCACATCTCTATAATAAAATAAAATGAAAGTAAAGAAAATAAAATATCGTTTTCATTAAAGCATAGAAATCAGAATGTCATATTTCAGTGATCCCACCTAAAAAAATTAAATCTTTATAAATATTGAAAAAATCTTAATAGTACTGTCATTAAACAATGAGGTTATATTAAAAGTATGCGCAAACCTATAAAGTTCCAAAATATCTGACATACACGGACAAATATTAAAAAGCCACTTTAGATAAACTATGTATACAAAATAAGAAACATTTTCAGAAGATTTTGCAAGAGACGTGAAATAAAATTGATTAAATAATTTTGAACATTTACAAAATTTTGTAATGCACATTTTTATATTTCTCAGTGATTTTAACGATCACCGAGACAATAGAGAAAAGGCTGTATATTCACAATAACCCAACATAAAATTTTAATAAAAATCAATCATTTTCAATGGTAGAGAGAGAACAAAGAATATGAGAGTATTCTAAATTTATCATCTGTTGCATGAAATGATATATAGTTACATTTTTATATATGGAAAAATGTTGGTATTACCTGGCAAAGTTAATAATGCACAAACATTTATCCAATAAATTCTTACCTAGATTCATGACCTAAATTTGTTGTGCATGTTCACCAGGAAGCCTGTAAAGGGTTGGTTTCATTAAGATTGTTCTCAATAAAAAAACAAAAAATGCATTCTAAAAGGTAGATTCATTTTATTTACAGAATATAAGCCAAGCTCCTTCAAAGTTACATTGAGTTGACTGAAGTAATGTGACTGGAGATCACAAAGAAATCTTTTCTCTTTCAATCCATTCTAAGATTGATAGTTGAGGCTCAGATTGGTAGGAGTGTTGCCTAGTGCACATTCAGAGGTTTACAAGTTTTTCATTGAGTTACCACAAGCAGATTATTGACATAAAGTATAAACTATACCTTCAAAATTTGTTTTGGAGTCAAATTATTGTTTAATGTTAATGGACTTCTTACATATACTTATTATTTTCTATTATACTAATTGTAGTTTTGATAAGACAATTACTGTTCTCATGGCTTTTGGAAATATGTTGTTTTATGTGTTCACAAAATACCATAGAACACTTGTAAATAGTAAAATAACAAATTCCCATATAAAATAATACTTCAAATTAACATTGACAAATTAAACTTTCTATCTAAATAGACATAATTTTTTTCTTTCAAAACCTTTGGTAGAATGATCATGGAATGTGATTTATTCATTCTATCAATGAATTACAGAGAATGACTAAAATAATATTTCAAATTTTTGTATCACTCAAAAATTATACTTAGGATATTACTAAATTTATTACTATAATAAAATAAAAACTAAATTAATTTAAAACTTATTTAACTTAAAAAACATATAATTCAACTGCAAAACTAAACAATCTAAAGAGTTCTGTGCAAACGAATAAAGTGTCAGAGAGAGAAAGTACATCTCTGAATAAAACTAAAATAGAACATAATAATTTAAATAATAGCTTGTAGCCTTCTTAACCCAATTTCAATAGAAGATAAACAAATAGATCAAGTAAAATAATAATACAAACATTATAAATCAACTAAATCTAACAGGGCACTCAATCCAACAAGAGATTAATACATTTTTTGCTCAAATTTACATGAAAGTTTCTACAGGACAGCTGTATGTTAGTTGATAAAAACAAGTATCAATAAATATAAGGAAAATAAGTCATATAAATCAGATTGGCTACCATAAAATTAAATTAGAAATAAATAGCAATGAGATTTGTAAAATATATACATTTTCAGAAATCAAACAGCACAATTCTAAATAAGAAATTTGTAAAATAATAAATCATAAGAGGAATTAGAAAATATTTAGAAATTAAGGAAAATAAAGTCACAATATATCAAAACATAGGTGATACAATTAAGACAAATTGTATAAGGAAATGTACAGCTATGAACATCTAAGCTAAAAAGGAAAAATACCACAAATTAATAACCTAATTTTGTATCTTAAGAAACTATAAAAGGGGCAAGATAAACATAAATCAAGCAAAGGAAAATACATAAATAATAGCAAATATAAATAAAATATGAAATAAAAAGAACAATAGATTAACAAGCCAAGTGCTGATTCTTCAAAAAGATTAACAAAAACGACAAACATGTATCTTGATTGAATAAGCAAAAATAAAATAGAAGAATCAATTTTAAAATGAGAAACAAAAGATAGATATAGCTAGCAACCCATGATAAAAAAATTATAATGATATACTATGAAAAATTGTATGACAACAAATTAGATAAAGCAGAAACATATTTCTAGAAAGACTAAGATTACTGAAATAAACTGAAGAAGAATGAACATTCTGAAGATATCAATTATCAGCATGTGATTACATTCAGTCATATTTTTTCATAAAGAAAAACCAAAAAATTGAGTTCACTGGTAAATTTATCCAAATGTCTAAAGTAGAATTAATTGGATCCTGTACAAATTATTCCTTAAAAAAGGAAGAAGACATTTCTCAACTTATTTATTGAAGCCTGTATTATACTAATATCAAAAGTAGAAAAGGCATCACAAGCAAGGAAACAGCAAATTGATATTTCTCATAAGTATAGATGTGAAAATCTTCAACAAAATACTAGAAAGACAAATCCAATAACATATAAAATGGCTTGTACAGCATGACTAAGTATGATTTACTCCACAAAGTCACATTTGATTTAACACATAAAAATTGTTCACAGTGATACACCATCTTATTGTATCATAAAAAGAAAAAATCAAACAAAACTTATGATCATCTCAACAGTTACATTAAAAAAGCATTTGACAAAAACTAGCACCTTTTCATAACAAAAAATTCAATAACTGGAAATAAAAAGGAACTTCTTCAATCTGATAAAGGATACATAAGAGTACCCACAGCTAACATCAGACTTCAATGAGGAAAGATCAAAAACCCTCCTTCTAAGATCAAGAACAAGACAAAGTATTTATTTTCACCACTTCTATTCAAAGCATTTGCCTCCACCACTTCAGAGTATTTGCTGGCTTCCCACTGTATAGATTCTAATTAGGGCAGTAGAGTCAGAAAGATAAATACAATGTATCTAGGTAGGAAAGGAGGGAGTATAACTATCTCTATTTGCAAATGTCATTATATAGTAGGTAGAAAATTCAAATAAATCTACTAAAAATAATCACTCGAGTCTGTACACAAGTTCAGCAACATTGCATGGCACAAAGTCACAGGTTATTAATCAAAATTCAAAAAGAAAACTACAACTCTCTTTATGGTAGTATCAAAAAAAGTAAGATAAGTAGAATAACATTTAACAAAAAACACAACCCTTATAAACTAAAAACTACAAAACAACGTTGAAAGAAATAAAAGGAGATGTATGAATGCAAAAAGATCCCATGCTCATATTTAAAAAGAAAAAAGTTGGAATGCTCTCTTTTTTCAATTTCAAAACTTACTACACAGATACATTAATCAAAACTGTATGGTACTGGGATAAGGACAAATACAAACGGCCAATAAGTACATGAAAAGATGCCCAATCTTATTAGTAATTAGGGAAATGTAAATCAAAACTGTGAGACACCATTTCACACTGACCAGAATGGCTACAATGTAAAAAAAATGGACAATAACAAATGTAAGTCAGGATGTGAAGAAATTGGAATCTTCACACACTGCTGGTGGACATGTGAAAACTTGAGGTTGCTTCAAAGAATGGTTTTGCAGTTTCACAAAAAGTTAAACATAGGATTATGTAACCTAGCGATTCTACTCACAGTTATATAAGGAGGTCTGAAGTGTATGTCCACACAAAAATGTATTCCCAAGTGCCCATAGAAACATTATTTATAATAATTAAAACTAAAACCAACCCAAATGTTCATGAATTGATGACTAGGTAGCTTAAATGTATATAACTGTAAAATGGAATATTATTCAGTTGTAAAAAAGAATTACTGACACATGCTACACAATGGATGAATCTTGAAAGCATTTATGGTAAGTGAAGTAAACCAGATACAAAAGGACTTGTATTGTATGATTTTATCATACTAAATATTCAGAATTGACAATTTGTACAAACAAAATAGATTAATAGTATCTTAATTCATTTTTTGCTATAAAGGAATGGCTGAGGCTGGGTAATTTATAAAGAAAATAGGCCTATTTAGCTCTTGTTTCTGCAGACTGTACAAGAAGCACGGTGACAACACCTCCCTGGTTTCCAGTGAGGGCCTCAGGTTTCTTTCACTCATGGAAGAAAGCAAAAAGGAGCCAGTATGCAGAAATTGCATGACGAGATAGGAAGCAAGAGAGTTGTGGGAAAGTGTCAGGCTCTCTGTAACCACCAGGTCTTGTGAAAACTAATAATGTGAGAACTCACTGATCTCTGACAAAGGTCACTAATCTATTCATGACAAATGCTTTCCATTAGGCCACTTCTAATATTAGAAATTAAATTTCAACGTGAGATTTGGTGGGGACAAAACAAACCATATTCAAACTATAGCAAGTAGAAGTAGCTTCTAGGGTAAGGTCAGAGAGGAATGTGGGGTATGATAGATGATGGATGGAATGACAAAGATATTCTGAAATATCATGATTAGGGTAGGCAGTGGTGATGGGTGTGAAACTTTGAGAAAATATTAAAAAGCAGTAAATATGGGATTGTATATGTTACAGAAAATATTAGTGTATGTGAATTACATTTCAGTAAAAAAGGGAGAAAAATTTGTGAATGCTTAAAAAGGGTAGACTCTTTTAAAGTTGCTTTATTCAATAAGCTATTTAAATAGAATATTAAATATGCTACATTGTTGAGAGGTAATGTTCTTTGCAGGAAAATAAATTAATGTCTACATTTACATCCAATGGTAGTGCAAATAATTAACCATTGTTTAGTTGTATTGCTCCTATTATGGTGGAGAGAGAAGAATAATAAAATGTTTTAAAATGTCTCAAATTAAAGAAGGGCAATAAAGTACTAAATTACTCCCAGAAATAACACTATTTAACCAAACACCAAATCCTGGAATTCTTTTCCAGTTTTTCTTCTTGTTTTGTCTTTTTAATGTCATTTTCTTTCCAACACTTCAGAATAATAATTAGAACTTCTGGTACAATATAGAGAGAAATTATATTTAAGATGATGACAAAAATTAATTTGTGTGTATCTACTGCTTATATATGTGGTTTACTTGTCTTTAAAACAACGCTGAAAAAAATATATTTCTAGCATCAATATGTTATGTAGTTTCTAACAGTAAGATAATTCAAAATAAAATAAACACAGAAGATAAATGATTCTTAAGATTTTTATGGGTAGTTCTGATGTCCTATTTGATGCATAAAAGTAGCATGCAATATGATTAGAATTCGTTACACTAGCTCTTAAGTAAAAACATCAAAACATTTATAGTAATTTATAACAAGCTAGAAATTAGTTTAGGATATTATTTATATATATATGTATCTAGAAATAGTTAAAATAAATTTCAAAAAAGTGTGTTCAAATATTGAAATATTGATTTGGTATTGATTAGATATTTTGTTTAATTTAAAAAATTCATCCACAAAATAGTCTTAGAGTATATTTTTCAGAAACACACAAAAAGACAAAATGAAGAAAAAAAAATATTCAACAGTGTAATACATTTTATATGTAACTTCATATTCATTGAATTATGAAATTATCTTTTTTGAAAATGTATATTTTTAAGTAATAATGCAAATATGAACACAGGGACATTTCTGTTTATGTTTTTGTATTCTCAAGTCTGTGGATGTTTTACATTTTTCATGTTCTGTTAAACAGAAATTTTAATGCTGGACTTTTATATACTATGTAAATTTAAATATGGTCTCAAACTGCTACCTGCCGTTTTGTTGTTGTTGTTTTTTCCTTAACTATGCCAAATATAAACGGAGATGTATATGAAAGTATAGGGAAGCAAAGCAAATATCTTAAGCCAAGCAGTTTTGATTTGGTTGTTTTGGTTGTCTTTCTCTTCTTTCATTTTCTCTCTTTCTTTTCTTTGCCTTTAGTACATCTTTTTTTTTTTTTTTTTCTCATTATTGGAAGGCACTGTGTGGTGATGAAACAAAACTCTGGAAATGTACTTCAATTTTATAGTTATTAGGGACGGCCAATACTAAGTCCAAGTTTCTCAGGAGGAAACAATGTTGAATTATCTGATGATCGGAGTCTATTTTGTATGACAACAGGAGTCAGACTGAAAGAGAAGGATGTTTCTATTTGGTTTTACATTTTTTATTTTATATTTTCCCTGAAAAATCTTGATAGTTGTGTTCAAAGCCATCCGTTCACACAGACACACACAGACACACACACACACACACACACACACACACACACACTCACATACTTGGTATTATTTTGGTTTTAAAATTTTATATTTTAAGCCAGGTGTGGTGGCTCACACCTGTAATCCCAGCACCTTGAGAGGTGGAGCAAAAGGATTGCCTGAGCCCAGGAGCTCAAGACAAGCCTGGGCAACTTGGCGAGACCTCATCTCTACAATAAATCAAAAACATGAGCCAGGAGTGGTTGTGCTGGCCTCTGGTTTCAGATACTAAGAAGGCCGAGGTGTGAGGATCACCTGAGTCCAGCAGATCAAGACAGTGGTGGCTATGAGTGAGCCACTACACTCCAACCTGGATAACAGGGATATTCTGACTCAAAAAAATAATTAAAATAAACTATAAAAATATATATTTTATAGTAAAAAGTCTAGAGTAAATGAAAGGACATAAACAGGTATGTATACTAGGCCCATAAATGTTTCAACTAAAAGATGAGCATCTCTAGAATCACTCCTCTCCCAATCATACTATTTCTGAGGCAGCCATTAATATTCACAATTTTTTACTTGAAAAATATCTCCTTGAACAAGGAGATTTTATTTTTGAAGTTAAGTTTTGAAAGAGACATATTAATTTAAGATTACTTTCTAATGAACAGAAGCTAGGAAGAGCAGATATAAAAAGTTTAGAAAAATATAAGGACTCACAATCCTGACCTGTCTATTTATATGCACTTTTTACGTTCATACCTGAGTCCCAACTGTAATATAAATTCCCTGAACACTCAGATTAATGAAGCAGGGGCTCCTTGGAAAATAAAGCAGTAAGTTTAATAGGCACACACTGACACATTAGCATTCAGTGATATCTCCTGAGCAGGAAAAACCGTATAAACAAAGAAGTATGCAGAAAGAAGATAAAAGAAAGACAGCATGCATTGAAGAAACGCTTTTTAAATTACTTTTTTTTTCTCTAATTCTTGCTTTTTTAAATAATGTCAAGGAACTTCTGTAACTCACTGCAAAGGACCAAGGAGCAAAAGTTGCATTGTTTTAAATTTCATTTGCCTTCAGCAAGGTTTTGAAAACTACTAAAATTGTTTTATGGAACATAAGAAAGTAGTTTTCCTATTACTAATAAATGTCAATTTTATAGCTTCACTAATGAACCCTCTTCTACTTACGAACAAACTCAAGTTTATCCTAATGAAATCTGTTCCACATTTTTTTTTGGTGCCAGAACACAGTAGCAAAATATATGTATTTAGTGTATTTCATCATGTGTATTTTTTCTTAAATGCAGATTTTTTTGACCGAAATGTCAAATTGTCTTGTTTAAATGAGGCCTTATTTTTTAAAGATCTCAGGAAGTCATTAAATTTTGGAATCCTCTTTCCTTCCTCTTGTTTGATACATAGCTAGAATAAAATCTTTGCACCCCCTCCTTGATCCTTCTTTTGTGCCTGGACTGGATAGTTGGTTACAGATGACTTAGACTTTGTTGTAAGTGGGGTTTCCCTTCCAGATCCAAGATTTATAATAAAGTTCCTCTGATTGTGTTATTAATTTTACTACAGTTAAATGACATCTGTGATACAGTCAGTGAAACATGATTTGCTTGTGTTTGCGTTTGTGGTACGTGGCGTGGTTCCTTTAAAGAAACCAGTGTAGTCTCATTCCATGTTTTGGCATTTCTTTGTCAAAGCTCATTAATCTATAAACCAAAAGACATTAAGTCACATGCTATTATTGCAAATGCATTAAGCAAGTGGAAGTTGACATAGAAAAGTTTGGAGCTCCTGGCAAACAGTATGCGTGCTTCACCAAGAGGGAACTCACTCTGTGGTAGAAGTGTCATCAGAGTTTGACGGCTTTTAAGAAAATCTGGAAACCCACTGTTTTTTGTTTTCCTAACTAAAATAGACTTCTTATGTAGCAAGCAAATACATTTTTAAGGAAAATAATGTTTGGGGTAAATAAAATACCTATAAAGACCAGATGTAGCATTGGGCTTTTTTTTTTTTTTAACTATCTCTCCCTTAAACTATACTGAACAGCTTCTATTGTATCAAATCCTGACAATCCTTTATGATGCTACATTGATATTCTCCCGGATGGCACTGCCACAGGTGGCAAATGCCTTTTAGCCAAGAACTTAATGTCAGTTAACGACTTAATGTGGTACTAAAGCTCTGGGTCAAAGTCTGGTATACTGTGATGAAAGGTCAATATATTCGTCAATTCTTACCTTTTACCTTTAAAAATGCTCTCATTTTATGGTTTCTATTGAATAATATATTCATATTTTAATGCAAAAATGATGTTTACCTTTACATGGATAAAATTAACTTTCAGGAACATGAGCCACATTTATCCTTAAGCTTCAGATAACCTCTGGCTCAACACCAGGAACTTGAATGCTGTTGCAGGCTTCATGTTTGAGAGCAATAGATCATGTCTACCATATCATATTAGATTCACCAATATGTTTTCTGTACAAAGTAAATTATGGGTAAATTGTATTAAAACATCAAAAGAAAAACTTTATATTTGTAAATAATAGACAAAACCTTTGTACAGCAATTTCCCTGTTTATAGAGAAACTGCCTCTGGTTCAGTATTTGGGACTCTAAGGAGAATCCACTGGCCAAAAATAGAATGAAGACTGAATCTCCATCAATACCAGAAAACATGAGCAACTTCTAATTAGCAGCCCACTCCTGAATTTGTGGAATAGTGTTGCACTGATTACTTAATTGTGAAAAAATCCATTTGTTTTCACAATGCTCATTTATCTACAAGCAGTACAAAAATAAAATCTTTGGTGTAATTTTTTCCTTGGCTTTCATGTCCAATTACTTTAAGAATCCCTGAAACTACTGTGTGCAAAGAATTTGAAATGATGATCTCAATTTGTGTTTGGAAAGAGGAAGTATGATGTTTCTTATAACTACGAATTTTAGTTGAACTTGTTTTGCTTTAAAATCTTTTGTTTAGAGTTAATTACATAAGAGAAAGTAGTGGTTTGAGAACCTAGCTTCATGTGTATGTTTTAGTTCTTTCAGTGAGACTTAAATATTCTGACTCTGGCAATGGCACTTTCATCTATTCTGTAGTATTTTCTCTTCAGAACTCTCATTTATGGGGTGATTGACTAACTGTTGTTTTACTAAAGTGTAGTTACTTTTCTACCTGTTAACTACAGATGGTCCCTAGCATACAACGATTTGACCTATGATTTTTCAGCTTTGCAATAGTTCTAAAGTGATACACATTTGGTAAAAACTATACTTAAGGTTTGGATTTTGAACTTTTTCTGGGTTAGTGATGCACAGAATAATACTTCCTAGAGATGCTGGGCAGTGGCAGTGAGCCACAGCTCCCAGTCACCCACACAATCATAAGGGTAAAAGCCTGCTACTCTACGGTATACCTGTGCTGCTAGTGTTTTTTAGATGTTGTATTTTGTGTGTTTGGATTCCATCATGTCTACAAAATACTCATCTGTTTCTTCTCCTTCTGGTGAGAAGAATAAAGGAACTACTCTTGAGATAGTACTCAACATCTTCTTTCAGCATGAAGGTGACAAGCCAATAATGGCCACTGCACGGGAGTTAAGACTTCTCCAATCGGTGACCTTCATCATATAAAAGGATACGAAGAAAATCAGTGATGAAGCAAAATCATCAGCTTGGGTTAAATCCTCTTTCACCACACAAAAAACATGCTGGCTACATTGTGATATAGAAGAGCTACCTGCCATGTCGATGGAAGCCACAGAAGTATATACTCCTTAGTGGAATGATCCAGGCTGAGGTAAGAAGTCATAGATATGACAAAAGAGTGTGCTGATGATCATGTGAATGTTTACATGTTTATTTCAAGTTACGAGTAGTTATAACACTTCAAAAGGTGTGTTAATTTTCATAATGTGAAAGCCAATGATGAGACAATAGACAACGATACTGAAGATGCCAAAGCTTTTAAGAAGGAGTTGCATAGGGTAAGGAGAAATATTTGCCAGACCAAATATTTAATGCCAATAAATGTGCTTGTTCTGGAAGCATATACCATATCATAAATACAGCAGATAAGAGTCCAAGACAATGCCAGAATCCAAAGCATTCAAAAACCCTGTCATGCTGTTTTGGTGTGGCAACATTGCTGGGTTCAAATTAAAGCCTTTCCTAATCTACAACTTGGAAAAAACAAAGAGCATTCAAGAATGTAAATAAGCATACACTTCCTTTATTATCACCATAATAAGAAAACCAAGATGACATAAGCATTGTCTGAAGATAGGTTTTTGAATGTTTTGTTGCACAACCATGAGAATATTGTGGAAAAAACATCTTCAGAGTTCCTCTGAACTTAGACAACACTCTGACAATGCTCTGGGCCATTCACAACATAACAGCATCAACAAGCATCCTGAGATAGATTTTATATTTGCCAGCGAGCACAACCAATGGACCAAGGTGCAGCAACTGCCTTCAAAGTGTATTATTTACACCAAACAATTACACAGGTTGGTGCAATGACTGTTTCTGTCCCAGTACTCTGAGAAATTTGAAAATGTTTTAACATTCTAAATGTTATCTGGAACTTTGCTGCGGTACTGAAAAAAGTCAAACAAGTGATATCATTTGGAAAAAATTTGAAGACATGTGAACACATTCAAAGGCTTTACCAAAGATTCTGGTGCTGATTAACTAATAACAAGATAATATTCCTTGGGAAACAACTAGAAATTGACACTGATGAAGAGAATATTCATGAACTTGTTGGCACTGAGGCTGAAGAACTGCCCAATGAGGAACTGACTGATTTGGATGAAAAAGAAGTAAAGAAATTGAAGCTGGGCTCAGTGGCTCAGCCTGTAATCCCGTGCTTTGGGAGGCTGAGGTGAGTGAATTACCTGAGCCCGCGGATTCGAGACCCGCCTGGGCAATTTGGCGAGAACTCATCTCTACAATAAATTTAAAAAAAAATTAGCCGGGTGTGGTAGCACGCACCTGTAGTTCCAGTTACTTGGAAGGCTGAGGTGGAAGGATCGCCGCAGCCCAGCAGGTCCAGGCTGCGGTGGCCGGGAGTGGTCACTGCACTCCAGTCTGGACAACAGAGTGAGACTCCAACTCAACAAACAAACAAACAAACACACACACACACACACACAAACAAACAAACAAAAAAGAAATTAAGTTATACCTGAGGCACCAAGAAAGTTTATGGAAAATATACAAACGAAAAAACTGGTGTAAGCATTTGCTACTATGAACAGTAATGTACAGAACGTGCTTGCTTGCATAGTATGAAAAAATATATAATGAAAAGAAGCAAACTGTATAGCCAAAACCCGATATCTTCCTGAAGAACTCTATGCCTGCTAAACCGTCAAGAGTTGATGCCCCAGTGCCTGCTCTTAATACCAGCTATTCTCAAGTCTCATCAAAATAAAAGAAAAAAAAATTGAATCTCTCACTGTAGCATTCCCCATAATTTAACAATTAATTTTAGTTCAATGTTGTAATTTCTCAGACCTAGTGTGCATTCAGCTGTGTTCATTAATGGTGGGTGCCCATCCAGTCATTCTGTTTTTCACTCTCAGTTCATTATTCAATAAATTGCATGAGATATTCAATACTTTTTAATAAAATAGGCTTTGTGTGAGATGAGTCTGCCTAACTCTAGGCTACTGTAGGTATTCTGAGCACAGTTAAGGTAGGCTAGGCTAAGCTATGAAATTTGGTAGCTTAGGTATATAAAATGTATTTTTTACTAACTTGATATTTAATTTACAATTGATTTATTGGGATATAACCTCATTATGATCAAGTAACATCTGTATGTAGTCATAACCTGGGAACTATCATTCTTTCACACTTTATAGTACCATCTTCAAGTTTCTTTATCCCCCCCACCTTTTGGGGGGGTCAGTTTTTTAAAAACAAAATATTTCCTTTTCTGTTAAAACTTCTGGGTTGTGCCTTTGAAGAATACATTAAGCCATTGGTTATTTAGTTCAAAGCAAATCAAAAACGGACTGTTAACTCAAAGGGCATGTGGTGCTAATGAGCATGCTAGAATGACCATTTTGACAGTGGCCATGGGGATAGGAGATTCTTAGGGAAGGGACTTGAGAACAATCCGGCAATTGAGATGTCCATAAGAAAGTATTTATGCTAGTTTAATTAAAAGAGTTATATTAAGTGCTATGTACACACTATAAAGACTGCAGCTCAGACTGAAGTTTATGTTTTGTTTCTATTTCTTGAATTTACCATCCTCAAATTCAGTAATAAATGCAGTTCCATTCCTGAGCAAAGATTTTAACATTTTTGCAAATTAATATGTTTGCCACTTGTTTATATCAAATATTCTCATCCTGAGAATATAAAAAGTTTAGATTTTTTTTTCAAACAGAAAATTAAATTCTGGTGATTTGAAATCCTTTGGTTGAGTTGGCCATTTGACTAGTTTTTATCTATTAATAATCTTAATACCAATGGTTTTCAGCAACTAAAAAATAGACAAGCAGATTTGTGTGAACCAATTTTAAGTGGTAGCCATTAGAGAGCTAGATTAAGTTACATAATATATTTGTAGAATAAAACATAATTGGAAATGCATTTTGACAGGAGCATGCCATCCTGCATATTCTCAATTTAGCATCTACTTTCAAAATAGACATATGTAAAAATATTTACATGAATATAAATTGATACATTTACTTCAGGATGGATACTTTGATAAACAGCATATCTTAGATAAACACCAAAAATATTAAGGAATTAAATAAAATAAAACAGATAGTTTAGGTATAATAGTCTACAAATGCATCTATTATCTTTTAGGATACACTTTTAAAATAAAACAAAATAAATAAGAATATTGACATGAATTAAAGGCTAACATATACCCTCCTAAGTACAGAAGACATATCATTTTATATGGATATCTTAGGTGGGAAATAATAGGGACTATAAAGACTATAATACAAAATCAATTATATAGAATCCAAGTTATATTGCATTATATAACTAAATGAGAGACTTAAGGATTTTATTTATTGCAAAACTCATATTTTATCAGGGAAGATTGTGCTAGGATTCTATTTCGAACTGTTTATTATTATTCTCATTTAATAAGATGAGAAGCTAAGTCTTATACACACTTTGTAATTTCCCCAAGCTATATCTTTAAATTAGATTAAAATCAGAGCAACCCAAATATGTACAATCTGGTCCTGAAGCATTTAAGAACTATGTTTGTCTAAATTTTTGCATATGGAGCACTATGAAATGAATGTTATGGATATAAATTTTATCCTAAATTAAAAACGTCACCAACAGTAGGAAATATAAGGATGAATTACAATGAATTATAGTAGGATATATGAGCACTAATACAAAACAACCGTAATAAAGCCACTTCAGATGGTCTTACTGGGATTCTACGAAGTTAATAACTTTAATAGGTGATCTAGTATAGTGTTAAATGCCATGATTTAATAATTATATAAAGATATGCATTTTTTTCTTTTTCTTTTTCTTTTTTTTTTTTTTTTGAGTTAGAGTCTCACTCTGTCGCCCAGACGGGAGTGCAGTGGCCGCTCCCGGCCACCGCAGCCTCGACCTGCTGGGCTCCGGGGATCCTTCCGCCTCAGCCTTCCAAGTAGCTGGAACTACAGATGCGTGCTACCACGCCCTGCTAGTTTTTTTATTTATTTATTGTAGAGATGAGGTCTCGCCAAGTTGCCCAGGCAGGTCTCGAACCCGCGGTATGCATAAACACATACCAAATAAAAAACACTGTTTACAGGTTTGATTCGCAAATTTGTAGATCTGTATACCAATGTTACTTATTTATCAGTTCTCTTTAACTTTCAGTCACAGATCTACTACCATAAAGACATTTTTATTATCAGTTAACATGTAGATAAATCCGAATTGTTTATTAATTTTTATGCTTCCTGTTAGTTATCTTATAAGTGAAACAATAAAAAATTATCTATTTCTTCTTAAAACTTAAAAAAGTCTATTTTATATTAAGAATCTAAAGTAGTTTTAAACTATATTTTTTATGTCTCACAATTGGCTTTGAAGTGACTCTAATTAATTAAATTCAAATAAATTGGTATGGTGTAAAACTATTTGTGTCCTTTCAAATTCATATGTTAAATTCCTAACTCACCTTTACTTGGATAAAGGACCCTTATGGGAGTAATTACAGTTAAATGAGGTCTTCTGAGATTAAAGTTTTTATAAAAAGAGACAACAGACAACTCATTTGCTCTCTCTGCAGTTGCGCACAATAGATGACTGCTATTTACAACCTAGGTGAAGTAACCTCAGAATGAAACCTACTAGGTCAGCAGTAACTTAATTTTGGACTTCAAAGCCTCCAGAACAAATGTCTGTTGTTTAAGCCACCCAATTCATGGTATTTTTTTTTTTTTTTTTTTTGGCAGCCTATGCAGACTGATAAAAAGCAAATACAAAGTACATTAGCACTAGGAAAACTACCCATCCCAAACAAGACTTGATGCACAGTCAAAGCATCACAATCTCTGATTTCAAAGAATCAGGTTTCTCTGCTCAGTCATGCTCTTACGCATCCTTCGTTCTAGTCTTGATACCTCTGTTCCGAGGCAGTGTTTTCTGAGAGCCCTTGACAGAGGTTTTTTTTCTGTTGCCTCTGTTAATACCTCCTTATCACGGGGAGGAAGAAGATTTTGGAGACATTTTTCTTTTCTCTAACTCAGTTCTTAATATTCTTCCACTACTAACCTTTTCACCTTCTCTCTCCCTGGTCCTTATGTCCACACAATGGTGAAACCTTTTGTTCTAGGCTCCCTCAGCAGTGAGACATCTCCTCATCTCACCCACTAACATCTTTGGTGATGAGTCTGTCTCTCACCTGGCACTGCTCCTGAACATTAGTGAAGCTGGCACATATCATGTTGCTTGTACTACTGCAGTAAGAGATTAAAAACTTGACTGTTACTTTCATTTTGGCTTGTTTTCTTAATTGACTACTCCAACACATGGTAGCTTGGCTCTCTCCAGCTCAACTCAGCTCTTGACAATCTATTTCTTTAAAAGTTTCCAAATCATCTTTTAAAAAAATCTTATTGATTCTAGAATCTGTCATAACAAAGCAGTTGGTGACAATTTTATGGATTTAAAATGATATATACTAGACCACATGTTGCTAGAATGGAAATTTTAACTCTGGTTTTTATATTAAGGTTTCTTTTAGAAAATGATCGAATTATATACACTCAGTTATGCATTAACTTTAGAAACCATGTATTCAATAAATATCTCAAACAAATTATTGGAAGTAAGTGCATGTACCAGAGACAGCAAATTGTTCCCCATCATATATTTTCACTAGCTTCTGAAAAATCAGTCAAGGAAGAAGTCATGTCTCTTCCCTTTTTGACATTTCTATCCTTCTGAAAAGAATAAGGATGTGATGACTGATATTTTAATTTGAATCACCTCTTTGTAATATTTTAGTGTGAAGAACGAGGGATAGAAGTACTGTTAAAAGGAGAAGTTGGTTTCCCTGATCACGTAAGTGAAACTACGTTATCACTACATGACTGGACACTACCTATCACCTATCTTTTTAAATTGTAGAATTTAATTCATTAAAAAATTTTTTTTAATTATTAAATCAATATTTTTTATTTTGATATTGTGGGGTACAGTTAAGGATTAGGTATACAAATATGCTTCATTCAGGCACCCTTGTTGATAAGGGGTATCTCCCCAGCCTCAGACAGATATTGACTACTGTTAATCCCACCTCCCTTCCCCTCCCTCCCCCCCTCCATAGTCTCCCTCCACTGTCAATCCTTTTCTTATAGTATTACGATAGATGTTCCATGTCTACTTTATGAGTGAGAACATGTGATACACAGATCTTTGTTTCTGTGAGAGGACACTCAGTACTATAGACTCTAGTTCCATCCAGGTTGCTGCAAAATTCATGATTTTGTTCTTTTTTATGACTGTGTAGTATTCCATCGTGTATATGTACCATATTTTTTAAATCCACCTAACTCCAGTCAGAATGGCAATTATCAGTAACTCAAAAAATAACAGTTGCTGGAGAGGGTGTGGTGAAAAGGGAACACTTCTACACTGTTGGTGGGAGTGCAAACTAGTGCAACCTCTGTGGGAAGCAGTGTGGCGATTCCTTAAAATTATGTTTATTACAACTTTTGGTTTAAAGATGATTTAAATGTTTCTCTCTTGCTCTCTCTGTCTCTGTCTCTCTCTCTCTCTCTCTCTCTCGCTCTCTCACACACACACAGAGAGACACACACAGATATTTAGTCACAGTAAATGCATGCATACACCCTAAAAGCCACTGCCTCATACTTTGTAATTTACTTGAGTTTTCTGTTAAGTTACTAAGAATACAGAAATTAACAATACCTCAAGAATGAGAACCAGCATATTACAAATATAACCTTTACATTAGTAAATGGGTAAGAAATGGAATCAAATAGGGTCTTAATGACTGGGTAAGAAACGGAATCAAATAGGGTCTTAATGACAGTTGAAAGGAAAACTAATCACACAGATTAACTTTTATATTAATAAAATAAGAAACGTGTCTATGATAATTAAGGTGACAAAATGTTTGTTAAAGTAAAATAAAGGTTATCTTACTTAAGCCATTTCAATTTTTGTTAGAAAAATAACACTTTTCTTGATTACAAATTCACATGAGTATTTTTTTAAAAAGTCACCTTTTTTGTCACAATGGCTGACTAGGAACATTTTATACTTGCCTTATCCACTTATAAGAACCAAAATACTGTGTAGACATTCAAACTTTTAATATCTTATCCAAGAGGGGATGTGGGAGTTCAACAGAAAATCAACAGGAAACACCAAAAACTAGAAAGGAAGACAAAAATGGCAGCAAAGACGTCCAGGACCAGCTGAGACCAGGGAATGACTCAATAGTACAGGGAGAGAGTGAGTGACAGCTTTTTGTGGTTTACTTTCCCACTGGAGAATCACTGTTCAGGCCATGAGATAGCACTTTGACCCATTCTAATTCTGCATAAAACATAGAGAACAGCTGGATTGTTGTAAGAAGGAGTAGTTCCAGGTAAGAAACTAACCCTTGGTCATATGCCTGTTTAAACCCGAGTGGCTACAGCTAGATACCATTTCCAATCCTAGTTTTTAACAAATGGCACATTGTTCTGGGAAGGAACAATACCAGTTCCAGGCATAAGGAAAACTTGGATTGTAGTTTGCAAAACAGGAGTACAAGAAGAAGAGGGTCTCCCACAGCTGAAACTACAGCCTCTGGCACTGTGAAATAAGTGCTATCCCTGAGACTTGAGTGAGAATGAGTTGCCATGGAGGCTCAGTCTTGAGCTCGACAGGTACTCCTATAGCCTCAGTTGAGTGGTACTTAGGTAGGAACTGCTGGTGTTACGACCAAACTGAAAAAAAGGAGAATCGCCAGCACACTGGATTCAAATTTTGAGTCTTTTATTTGAGCCGGCGTCCGAGAGATGCTATTGCCATAAAATCTCTTGACCTTGAGTGGCATTAGCAAGAAGCTTATAAAGGCAAAATCTGCAAGTGGGCTTCATAGCAATTTAGGAACCATAGCAACCATAAACTAGCAACTTAGCAACCAATATGAGAACTTTTAATTGTTGGGGAGTTTTCATTAATTTATGTCCCAGGCACAGCCAGTAACTGGAAAGTTCCTGGAGATTTGTCAACAAGATATGGTTTAAGGTTGTTACATAGAGACAAGGTGGAAGAACCATTGCACAATGGAGTTACCTTGGTTAGATTTCTAACAAAATATAAAAATGAAATATGAGAATGTAACAACAGGGTTTTGCGAGGTGTAACATTTGATTTTAGTTAACAAAGCATAAAATTACACAGTACTTGTGGCTAGGGAGTTTTCAAACGGTCAGCAAGAATGGTCAGCATATTCAGCTCAGGGGAAAAAAGCTGTGGGTCTGTGGTCAGGGGAACGTTACAACAATTACATGTAGACATCAGGGGGTTTAATTTTCTGTTCTGCTGGATATTTCACTGGTTCTGACAAATAGTACAGGCCTGCTACAACAGCTGGCACTGAGGAGCAAACCCCATAAAGACTAGGGCATGAGTAGCATGTGCATCTTCCACTCACTGGTCAAATCTGTGACTGCTGGGACCAGGCCCACACTCCCTGTAGGAGGACATCAGTGTGATGGCTGTCACCTCTCACCCAAACATTCTACCAAGAGTCTTAGTCATAGGAGGGGGAGTTGCTGAACAATAACCCATACAATCTGGCTCTAGCTTTGCTCTTCTCCTCCTTGAGAAAGAGTGCAGGGTCCAGGGTCTTGGGAATTGCACAACTCAGTCCATCACCTGGGACCCCTGAACATGCTTCCTTGGAGATTGAGTTTTGTCTTAAACACAGTACAACCTCCAACTCAGCTGGCTCCTACTTGCAAACACCACCTGCTGACTTGGAGGCCAGCTAGCACAATCTAAAAGCAACCACTGTCAACATAAGTGCACAGTGGTCAGAACGCAGAAGAGTAGCTCACCATTGCTACCCTAACTCCTTCCATGAGGCCAGTGTCCCCCAATATTAAGACCAGATACAAACATTAAAAAAAACTACAGACCAATATCCTTAATGAACATAGACAAAAAAATCCTCAAATATATTAGCAAACCAAATCCAACAACACATGAAAAAGATAATACACCATGATCAAATGGATTTTATAAAAGGGATGCAAAGATGATTCAACCTACATAAATCAATAAATGTGATATACCACATAAACAGAGTTAAGGACAAAAACCATATGATCATCACAATAAATGCAGAAAAAGCATTTGATAAAATTCAGCATGTTTTCATGATAAAAACTTTCAACTAAGCATATAAGGAACATCAAAATAGGAAAAGTCATATATGACAAACCCAAAGTTAACTCACAGTGATTGGGGAAAATTTGAAAGCATTTTCTCTAAAAACTGAAAAAATACAAGGATACCCACTTTCACCACTCTTATTCAACACAGTACTGGAAGGCTTACCAGAGCAATTAGGCAAGAGAAATAAATAAAAGTCATCCAAATGTAAAAGAAAGGAGTCAAATTATTCCTGTTTGCTGATGCTATAATCTCATATCTAGAAATATGTGTAAAGACTCCATCAAAAAACTCTTAGATTTAAAAAATATATTCAGTAAAGTTATAAAACACAAAATCAACATATAAAAATTAGTACCATTCAACAATGATCTAGCTAAAAAAGAAATCAATAAGACTATTTCAATTACAATAGCTACCAAAATAATAAAATATCTATGAATAAATTTAATTAAGGATGTTAAAGAGCTCTACAAGAAAAACTATAAAACCCTGTTGAAAGAAAGTGTAGATGACAGAAATTAATGGAACATCACCCCAAGGTCATTAATCAGTAGAATTAATATCCTTAAAATAGGCATACTGCCTAAAGCAATCTATAGATTCAATGTCATTTCTATAAAAATATCAATGCCAGCCGGGCTCGGTGGCTCAGCCTGTAATCCCACACCTGTGGGAGGCTGAGGTGAGTAGATTGCCTGAGCCCACGGGTTCCAGACCCGCCTGGGCAGTGAGACCTCATCTCTACAATAAATCAAAAAATCAGCCGGGTGTGGTAGCGCAGGCCTGTAATTCCAGCTACTTGGAAGGCTGAGGCAGAAGGATTGCCAGAGCCCAGCAGGTCAAAGCTGCAGTGGCCGGGAGCAGCCACTGCACTCCAGTCTGGGCGACAGAGTGAGACTCCAACTCAAAAAAAAAAAAATCAATGCCATCTTACAGGGTTTTGTAAACAATTATAACATTCAGATAGGACCCAAAAAGAATACAAAAAGGCAAAGCAATCCTGAGCTAAAATAACAAAGTTTGAGGCAAAGAATTACCTGACTTCATATTATGTTACAAGACTATTGTAAATAAAGCACCATGGTATTAAAACAGACATGTAGATCAATTGAACTGAATATAGAACCTAGAAATAAGTCTATATATTTAAAGTAAACTGATCTTCAACAAAACTGACAAGAACATACATGGGTAATGAACAGCATCTTCAATAAATGGTGCTGGGAATATTGGTTTGCCCTATGCAGACGTACGAAACTGGATCCCCATCACTCATTATATGAAAAAAAAAATCAAAATGGATTAACGATTTAAACATAAAACACAAAACTAGAAGAAAATATAGGAAAAACTCTCCTGTTAAGTGGTCTAGTTAAATAATTTGTAACTAAGATCTTAATAGTAAAATTTAAAAATAGATAAATGGGACTTGATTAAATTAAAAACTTTTGCATAACAAAAGAGATATTAAACCAAGTAAATAGACAACCTGTTGAATGAAATAAAATGTTTGCAAACTATTCATCTAAGAGGATAATAATATACAGAATATACAGGGAACTTAAACAGCTTAACAACAAAAACCAAATAGATAAATAATCCCACTTAAAAGTAAGCAAAATAAATGAATAGACATTTTTTCAAAAGAAGACATACAAATGGCCAGCAGGTATACTAAAAGTGCTCAGCATTGCTAATTATCAGAAAAATGCAAATCAAAATCGCAACAAAATATTGTCTTACTCAAGTCAGAATGGGCTTTGTTAAAAAGACATAAAATAACAGATGTTGACGAGGATGAAGACAAAAAAGATAACTTTTATACACTCTTGGCAGGAATATAAATCAGTACAACCTCTAATGAAAACAGTACGAAGATTTCTCAGAGAATTAAAATAGAACTACCATTGAATCCAGAAATCCAGTCTACCCACCGGAAAAGAAATTAATGTATCAAAAACTTAAGTGCACTTTTCTTTTAGTTGGAGTCTCACTCTATCACCCAGACTGGAGTGCAGTGGCATGCTCACGGCCACTGCAGCTTCAGCCTGTTGGGCTCAGGCCTTCCTTCCATCTCAGGCTTCCAAGTAACTGGAACTACAGGCGCGCGCTACTGCACCTGGCTAAGTTTTTATGTATTGTCGAGATGCGATCTCGCCAAGTTGCCCAGGCGGGTCTCGAACCCGTAGGCTCAGGCAATCCATTTGCCTCGGCCTCCCAAAGTGCTGGGATTACAGGCTGAGCCACTCAGCCAAGCCCGTGCACTTCTTTACGACTGTATGATACTCCATTGTGTGAAGACCTGTTAGAAGCCCAAACTTCACCTGCACGCAGTCTACTTATGTAGTTAATCCTCACTTGTACCTCACATTCCTATAATTTAAAAAAATACTTGCGCTGATGTGTTCATTTTAGAACTATTCACAGTAGTAAACATAAGGAATCATCCTAAGTGTCCATCAGTAGATGCATGGATGAATAAAATAGGGTATACATACAAAATGCAATACTGTTCAGCTATAAAAATAATTAAACAGTAATAATAAATAATGGAATAATGCTTCTTGCAGCAACATTATAAACTGAAAGTCATTGTCTTAAGTGAAACAAGCCAGTCATAGAAAGACAAATATCACATGTTCTCACACATAAGTGTGTGCTAAAAATATGCTCATTTGCACATAGAAAATGAAATGATAGATAGTGGGGAATCATAAGGGTGAAGGGTTGGTTGGGGAAAGGAGGATGATAAGCTAGTTATTGGGTACAATGTAATTTATTTGGGGTAATGAGTACCCTACAAGCCTTACTTGACCACTGTGTAATCTGTGTATGTAACAAAATTGTACTTGTGCATAAATTTCTACAAATAAAAATAAAGTCGTGCATAATAGTCAAAACTCTACCTCCCCTTTTTTCTTCCCCGGACTCCACTATTTATGTGAAGGTCAAAGAATGCTTTTCCTAACGCTTCCCAATTTCCCAGAAAAACGTTAATGTATTTCATAAGCCAGAAATAACAAATATTAAAGTTGAACCCAATACAAATGTTTATTTAAGAAAAAATAGACATTAACCATGAATGGAAAGAAAGAATGCTTCTCTTCATAAGAGATTTTATCAATTGACCTAACTGTAGTTATATTGCAGTTTCTATCTTTTCATATATTGGAAATCTCAAAAGTTATAATTCTGAAAAGATGAATTTATAATGTGTTTATGCACATGTCCCAATTCTAAAAGTGATAGAAAGCTTTTTTCAAAAATTAAATTATTATCTAGTAAGCAATACTTTATCACAACCTTATAGTTAAATATTTTAATCCAACATGCTTGTTATTTCTAGACTACATCATTACAAGCATTAAGATTAAATTTATCTAATAACTATATGTTGATATGCATAAGTTAGAGTTTTGCATTTTCAGTATAACAAATTGTTTTTAATAATTTTTATTAATATATTGTTTAAAAATTTATGTCAATTTATTTTTTATTGTCATTATCATGCAACATATATAATTTTAATGAATGCTGAGTTTTATGCAGACTTTTGTTATAGTTCTTTGCATTCTATATCAAAATATTATGTTGTACTTCTTAATTTGCTCATCTTTGAATAATACTATTTCATATACATAGAGTAAAAATTATTAATTTTTACAATATGATCACTTAACAAACATCACCTAAAATATACTGGTAGTTGAAGGAGTGGCTTAAAATATATTTTAGGAAATCAAAAATTAGTTTTTAGTTATATAAATCACACAGTGGTGAAGATGGAAATTGCAAATATTTAGTGATTTACAGTTTTAAGAGCTACTATGCAATTTGTTCACAAATAAATTCCATTTTAACTAGGTGACCTGAAAGTAACTTCAGTATGAGAAATGCATGGAAATATTATTTCAAAATGTAGCTAATACTAAATACACCATCTGTTCTTCATAATTGGTTGCTTTAATTAAAATCACATAGATAATTTTTAGAAAAAAGTTTGCTTACATAAAAGACATCTGACTGAGCAAGGATACTAGCAGTAATCACACTAATGGAGAATGTTTTATTGTGTAGAACTTGAAGATGTATTTGTGTTTAGTATGAAAATACTTGTGAATTAAAGAGAGTAGTGTAATATTTAGAGATGCTGAAGTATTATGAACTACTGTGGTAATGTCATTCAAAATTAGTCATGATTATTGAATGTACCAGCATTTCTTTCCTTATCGTCTCTTGGCATATTCACCAAACTTATTGTTCCATCCTTTTATGCATATATCAGTGAATTTGTAGCTGATAATTATATATTCTGAGAACATAATCTGTAACCCAAATCAATAGAGAAACCACATAAGTAAGGTAATAGATGGAGATGTGAAACTTGGTTAATAATTTTGTCTAGCTTTGATTATGTCAACACTGATCCTTTTATTCCAAAGTTAAACATGCGTAAGTATTCTATTCTCCCAATGAAAATATAAAATATTCACCCTTTGCTCTGTATGTTGGCCTCAAATTCTTGTCAATGATTAGGTATAAAAATATTTTACTTTTCTCTAAAATCGATGAAGTCAAAATTTATCAAGTGCAATGCTAACTAGCAATTGATATTACTATGTCAGGGAGACCACCAGGAGGTGTGAAGAGCTGAACCTAGAGGAGCACGCTCTGCTTAAAAGGGAAAAATTACTCAGCTTCTTTCAATTGTCACCCTTCAAAAAATATTGTATCAATGGTGCCAGATATCCCAATTTTTCAAGAGAAGCAGAAAATTTTTTTTCTAATGAGAACTATATGAAATTTAATATTGGCAACTGTTAATTAATCACCAAACACTATACTTGCCAATAGCCTACCACAGCAGACTCCAGCCTTTTTGGCATCAGGAACCGGATTCCTGGAATACAACCATGACCAGGTTCCTAACATGCCACAGACTGGTACTGTCGGCTGCTAGGGAGTTGGGCACCCCTGGCTTACCAGTCATAGAAATGATTGACAGGATGCTTTTACTCATTAGGAACAAATTGATAACGTTTATCTTAGTGTTACAAAGCAGGTTAACCTGTATTATCTTTTACAAAAAAAAAAAATTCTTCACTGTAAAATTTTGCATTGGCTACTCCATTCCATAGTCCTTCCCTTCCACTATGTTCATATTCTGGGGGAAACAGAGACTGACAGACACTACAAAAATTGCCTACGTTTACAAAACATGTTAATTGGTAGAGTAAGAATTCAACAAAGTCAACTCTGATTTTACAGTTTATGTTTTTCCATTGAGATACTTTGCTTCAGTCAAAATATTTTGAATTATTTACATTTATTTGTTTGGAGGTGAATTGGACAACAAATGCCAATTATTTCTGTTCCAAGTGATCTTTTCTAACATGTATTTCAGCATATTTATATTAACAATGAATATAAATACAATACTATTTAGACTAATCAGATCACATAAACTATTAGCATATGTTTATTTCTACAAAGACCACTAATAATGTCATAGCTTTAACACTATTAAACCAAAACTATCATGCTAATTATAGAAAATATTACAGTCACATATATATTGTAATATGTATAAAATGAGAACATCTACTAAGTTATTCTGAGATATTTTAACTGTGTTTTGCACTCTAAATAAACTGTCCCTTGATTCTCATTTCACACTTTATTTGTAGTTGTATATGACCATGACTATCAGAAGGAGAAGAAAACAACCCAATGATCAAAGAGTTGTAATGATTTTTCAATTATCTTAAATCTAGTAAATGAAATGGGGACCCTTTCTGAGTCTCTGTGACAACAAAAACTTCTGTGATTCTATATTTCATCTTTGTATTGGGTTATACATATTTTGTGTAAAATTTGCATGGGATGGACTCAAACTACAATATGTTCTCATTTAAAGTGCAGCTCCCCATTTTGTTAAATTTGCTAAATCTTGCAAGGCACTCTCAAAGATTTAAAGCAGCTTTTGTTGTCATTAAAGTAATATATTGTTGTTTTCATTTCTTCATCTACTAATATTGATAAAATATTAATGTGTCATGTCACTTTAGCAACTATTTCTAAGGACCTAAGAAGAAACATTTATAGAAGGATTCTTTACTGATGAGTGATTAATACACAGCTATATACCCCTCTCTCTATGTTCACATTCATTTAGACATTCTTTCACAAATGCCAAGATATTTTTAATCATCTCCCTCTAGAAGTTCTGGGATGATGATTCTGTTGTCACCATAGTAATCTTAGGCATAGTTGACTCTAGTGCACATCCAAAGTATGAACCATGTTTTTTATGTTATACCTGACATCTAGATTTACAAGACTTTGGGAACAACTTCTTGAGTATTCCCTGTTTTCAAAGTCCTCTCATGACATACATTTTTTGGCAACTTCTTTTTAGCTGTCCTTAAATTGTTGGCCTTCTGTTTGCATTTGCTATTAGCCTACATTGTCTCGCTAAGTGCTATTATAAACTCCCTTGCAAGGCTTGTAAAACTTTTTTGTTTAACATCCAAAAGATTCCAATTTCTTTACAAAAAGTTTTATTATTTTGATATAATAATTCATCCACTGGGTCTCTGGAAAAATGTCAATTATAGGTTAGTTTAATTCTTAATACACCTTCTAATAATCATTTGTTTTTACATGTTCTTCTCTTCATTATATTTTAACTAAATTAAGGAAAGAAAGCATTATTCATTTAGACATTACCTAAGGCCAGCACCTAATAGATTAGCAATAAATGTTTCTTTAATTTAATTTGGACTATTCCCTTTAACATATTACTTTATTGTGTAGAATCACACAGTTCATAATTAAATTATCCTTTTATAAAAATTGAAATTAGAACTATTTTTCTCTTAATTTAGACATCAATTTGTGGAAAATAATGTTTTGCTATTTATAACAATCAGGTTTATTATGAAACAGGTAAAAGTCACTATAGATAATCTTATGACGTAAAAAATTAACGATAAAGCAAAATTTTAATATTTTTGGACACAACCATTTTTTCCTATGTGCCACTGTACATTGTTTATTATACAAGTATGTTTCAGAGCTACAATTTTTTTGGAGGTTTACATTCTCATTTTCTATGTAAAACTCCTGTGCCCTTTAAAATAAAGTTCCATAAATGAGATATACTAAGGCATAGCTGACATCTGGTTCCCAGAAATCAATAGCTTCGCAGATTTTTTAACAATACTAAAATGTATTGCTGTCATTTTTGTGAGGTAATAGCAAAGCGCTATTTTTTCTTGAAAAGATAAATATTTATTGCTACAAGCAGAAGAGTTAACTTGAAAACTTTGTCCTCAGTATGTGTAAAGTAAAAGTACATACAAGCACAAACTCTTAATAATTAAGACACATTATGACTATAGTGGTTCTTATGCTCCAAGTAATGATTTAAAAAGTAATATGATATATAAAATTTGTGACATGCTTTCTATTTGATTTGTAAAGTCTTGTAATTTTTAAAAGTTGTACATGCACAAAAATGTGATTATTTTATATTAAATTGAACTTAATGTACATAAATATTTAACAGACATAGTCTATTATAAAGTAAAACACTAAAAACAGAACCTGAAGAAATCTAATCCGGAATACGATATTTAGAAGTAAAGAAATTATTCTAAAAGTAAAGATAAAACATGTTTCAATTTGTCAAGTAATAGTAATTCAATACAAAGATATATTCCATGTATAAACGTAACTCAAAATGGAATATTACATTGCAACTTCTTAACTTAAATTTATAAATCATAAAGGGACTTATTTATCACCTCATTATGTTCAAATATAGGCTTTCAAACAAAAAAGACATGACGTGGTGTCTTTAGTTTGTGAGAAGAAAGGTGGGATTAGAGCTACACATAGCACACACCACGCCCAGATTTCACCACACACAATTGCATCTCTAGGAAACATGGTGCTATAGATACTTTGGATAATCAAAAATAACAAATGGCAAATATGCTACAATATTAGTTCTTGAAAGGAGTGGAATGATGGTCCTTGGGAATTTTGCTCAACAGAAAGTTTAAAACAGGAGATACAATATCAAATAATGTAAAGCAAAGGTGAAAAGGTATAGTATTTGTAATTATTTATACATTAATGCATGATACTTTAATTTGAAGTCTGTCCATATAATCACTGATTTCATGAAATAAATTCACATGTCATAAGTATTTTTGAATATATCATTAAAATCAAAAGGAGAAAGTCTTTAATTATGATCCTACAATAAATATTTCAACTGTTTCTCAAATTTTTTTTTTAGGAATTTTGTTTATGATTTTACTCCTAATAGCTAATAGATACTTTTTGATTTGACTTATAATATTTATAACTAAAAATAATGTTTTCTACTTAGAGTTATTAAATTATTCTTTATAATAAGAATATTGAATAAGAATAAGAATTATGTTGTTTAAAAATTTTAGTCTTTCTTTTAAGTCTCAAATTACTATCAGTTCAATATGAAAACTCTTATTGCATATATAAATATATATATATACTTTCTTTCATTTTCCAGTAAAATTGCAGAGTGATGCCAACATATTTCAATCTTCTTAAGTGATCATCTAAATAGCAATGTCCTCTATATTCTATCTTTAAAGGCGTAAATAATTTCCATTTAGATCAACATGAGATATATACATAAAATGCAGAGGGAGCTTGAAAATTATTATAAAATAACCCCTGATATAATATTTATTATTCAACTGTGCACAAAGGTACTATGCAAAAATTACTGATTTATGTTTATTCTAGTGTAATTATTTTAGTCTCTTATATACATTTTCACCAAGTAACTCTTCTAACAACATCTATTACTAAGGATATGCTTCAATTATACAATACTGACACTTCTACCTATAGGAAAGAGCTTTATTACAGACAGACAAAATAGCTTCTGGTAAATTTACACCTATAGTCATAAACATACAGCTTCTTATTCATCTAGAATTTGATTTCTATTTTCTGAATACAGAATTTGAAAGAAAATACGAATGACAGATATTCTTGCTAAAAAACGTATTTGTATCCCATTGATTAAGTACAGATGTATTAGTCAGTCAATTATACATATATGAATAAAATATTTTAGAGAGAAGCAACATATTTATATATAAAAGTTGATTTCTATAAGAGTTACTGCAGTTTTTATAGAAATTATATAATCACACTATTTTTTTTAAATTACCAATATTATCCGAAATGAATCACACTAACTTTTTACTGTTTTTACAGACTGAATATAAACAATTTAATGCTGTTGCTATATATATATATATATATATGTGTGTGTGTATATATATATATATATATATATATTTTTTTTTTTGAGTTGGAGTCTCATTCAGTCGCCCAGATTGCAATGCAGTGGCCTCTCCCGGCCACCACAGCCTCGCCTGCTGGACTCCAGCGATCCTTCCGCCTCAGTCTTCCCAGTAGCCGGAATTACAGGCATGCGCTACCACGCCGGGCTGATTTTTTGATTTATTGTAGAGATGAGGTCTCGCTGCCCAGGTGGGTCTCGAACCCGCAGGCTCAGGCAATCCACTCACCTCAGCTTCCCAAAGGCGCGGGATTACAGGCTGAGCCACCGAGCCCGGCCTGTTGCTATATTTTAGCATTTTGCCATATTTGTTGCTTATTTGTTCATTTTATATGAACACATAAGTGCATATGCATACATATATGGAGACCCCCAAAACAGAATTTATTTATCAAATATTATGTATTTATTCTTACATTTTAAACTTCAGTCACTTTCAAGTACTCTTCATTTGATTGATTCAATGCACGTATCAAGATGCTTTTTCTGCTGCTCAAAACCGTTTTTGAACTTGTCAATTTTGATTTTTTTAGTGCTTTTGCTCACCTCTTCCATATGAGCAAAATGTTTTCCTTTGAGGACGTCATTCATTCAGGCTAAAAAAAAAAAGAAAGTCATTTGGGGGAGATCAAGTGAATAGAGAATGTAGGACATGGGGCTTACACCAGTTTATGAAAAACCGCTGAGCACTCAGCACAGTGTGGATAGGTGTACCCATAAATCATCCATCATAAAATGGACAAATGCATTGAAAGAAATCTCAAAAAAAGAAAAAAAATCACCGAAGCTTCTCACAACAATACTAGCTGGTACACTGATGCCAATGGTTTTCTAGGACACTTATTTGGCGGGAGAAGTTTGAAGTTTGTACTCCAAGAGGCTCACTCGACCAAAGATAATTCTGGTTTTTTTTGGGGGGGTGGGAGTTCCCTATACAAGAATATTTATTATATGTATTACATATACATGTAATACAAAAAGCTATCAAAAGTAAGAAGACAAAACACGATGTTTTTTTTTTTAAGAAGTAAAACCACTGTTATGGTTTTTCATTTGACCAGTTGGTGAGCTGGGCTCCCAAGGAATGTTGCAGTTCCTGAAACTGCACTCCCAGCTCTGGACCCACAGGGTGGCTTGGAGTGATGGTGGTGCCTGAGAACTCAGGGATGCTAACATCTGTGGAGGCTCTTAAAAGTGTTAGACAGTTCTCCTAGCATGGGAATCAGTGAGCCAGGCTGCGAGAAGTGTTCACAGCTCTGCCAGTTCAGCAGACTGGCAAGCCAGCCAAAATGAAGTGTTGAAGCTCTCTCAACATGCAGGCCAACTTGTCCAGTCCAGCATGTGTGGCTCTTCTAGTTCAGCAGCTTTTCTACTTCAGCAGTCTCAGGTTCTTGTCTCACACCCAGGAAGACTGAGGGACACATATACTGACGAGTAAGTAAGTAGGAATTTATTAGAAGACCGGAAAGCTTCTGGCAGTGGGAGGGGACCCCAAAGAGTGTTGCTGACCAGAGGCCTAAGTCAGGGGTTTGTATAGTCTTCAGATCATGCTGATTGGATGGCAGTAGTACCAATCAGAGAGAGGCATCATAGTGTGGGATTGAAATGCACCAATTGGGAGAGGGTGGAAAAAGGCCAATCAAGAAGAAGCACGTGAAATGGGAAGTCTTCGAACCTAGAGATGGGTGTGCTCCCTCCAGTCTGTAGGGCTTGCTGCAGAAGTTTTTACTGGAAAACCACCCTAATCTGTCTGCCTATCCAGTTTCTTCCTATCTCCTCTCTCACCATGACTGTGAGAAATTGTTTTGGAAATGGTCTTTTATTCTATGAGGAAAAAATCATTTTTCTTGATAATCTTGTTTACTTACTGTAATATTAAAAAGATAATAATAGTTGTTAAAGATAACTCCGCACAAATGAAAACTGAGAAATAAGCCATCTCTCCCTTCATGATGTTTTTTAAAGATTAACTCACACTAGCATTTGTCAATGTTAAGATTTGCTCAGCCTGAACTTTGGTTATTGTTACTGTCTGCCAAGTAGTTTAAAAACCGTAGATTTTGTATGATACATTAATACTTGTATAGAGGGAAAACTTGACTAAGGTAAATGAAGGGTCAATATTTCTAATTTGGAAATAGAATATCATTTTAAAGTGCTCTCAATCATAGAAAAATAAATTTTCACAGTTTTAAGAAGTATTTATAAAGATACAACTCACACCTTAAGGAACTTAACTTCTATAAAATGTAGTGAAGGAAAAGTCTATGAGTGTCCAAGCATGCTCTGAATACTTTATTTTTCATTTAAAAAGTGTTTTGTCTGGATTGTGAGATGACCTATGGCTAATGGTTTGTCTGAATGATTAGGGATTTGGTTATAAATGGAAAAGAGTATCATTGAGAAACTCAGTATCGTTTTCTGAAAGAAGACGTTTTTTATTATATGCTATATAGAGAGAGGTATAACTTTGCTATTTTCTATTTAAGTTCTATTTAAGTAGATGTGAATGGGTGCCAAACTGACAAATGGTGTCCTATGATGGCTTTGTGAGATGTCATATTGGCTTGATTAAACCATGTTCATCAGAATTCCCTTTCTAATGTGCCTAGAGAAGACAGGCCACAAGTGTTATTTTCTTGTGAGAGTTGAAGGATAAAAGAGATTCAGTAGCAATTTGTAATATAACTCTTTCCAGTTATTCAAACACATAACCTATAGAAGATAAAAGAGGGTTTAGAGGTCCACAATGGGAGAAATCAAGGAGAGTTGAAGCACCTAGACATTCTTCTCTTGGATTTGAAGAAGAAAACTTCCATGTTTTAGAGAAGGTCATGGAGGAAATCTTTTAGATTTGAAGTTCTTAGTCCTACAATCAACAACCTTTGAGTTTGGCAGAGAACTGCAAGCCCCAGGCAAGATTGCAGCTCTTTCAAAAATTGTGATTTCAGCCTGGTGAGATCCATAGCAGAAGACCCACTTAACCTGTGTCTGTATTCTTTACCCAAAGAAATTATGAAATAATAAATTTATATTGCTTTTGATTTAAATTTATAAATTTTTTTATTGTAATGCAACTCTGGAAAACTAATTCAAAAGATACCTAGATTTTATTGATCAGAGATTATATATGTAATTAAGGTATTCATATGGTAAAAATTTATATATCACATAGTCTGTGCCATATAATATGTTTATATTAGCAAAGAAAGACTAAATTTGCACCATTCACATTTTCTCCTAGCTGAACAATAAATCTGCATTCTTAAGTTTCCTGCCTTTAACTGGAGCAATGTAACTGAGTTCTATTCAATGGAATAGGAGCAGAAGTCATATATACAACATCTATTTCCAGATATAAAATATCCCTTGATATACACCAAGCTTTCTCTTGCCATGCAAAAATAACCAAGTGGAAGGACCAAAATCCCTGAGTTACCAACTTCTCAGAAAACTCTCAGTAGTACGTTCTGATCTTTAAAAAATTTGGGGGGGCAAGGCATATATTTTAGCCATGTCAAGCCATTAAGATTTTGGATTTCCTACTAGTAACTTGTATTAGTTTGCCCAGTCTACTACAGCTACAGTGTATGTGTTTTTCTGAAACACAATATAACATCTGTGTAAAAACTGAGTTTTAAGTTTGAAAGTCTGAATGAAATGATATAGCTAGCTCATTTATATGATAGTGACTTTAGGAATGTGTTATGCAATTACAAAAATGTGCACGAAGACACTGTATATTGTCTTATAAGTGTTGGTTGTTCTTTTCCTCTTCCTTCTCCTTTACCTCATCCTCCTCATTCTTGTCCTCCTTCTTTCTTCTGTTTATCCTTCTCTACCTCCTCTTCTTTTTCTCTTCTCTGGCCCTTTGGCCCTCCTTCCCCTTCCCTCTCTTCTCCTTCTTCACTTTGTTTTGTTTGCATTTCAATCCATGCAATTTTCTGACTGATCCTAAAGTTCACTTATTTCTCCCTCAGTCATGCCAAGTTACAGATGTGCCCATAAAGACATCCTTTATACTTTCCTGCTTTGTTGTTGCTGCTGTTACTTGTAGAATTAGCATTTAATTCTTTTGCACAATCTATATCTCTCTGCTGATATTTATCATTTGATCATGTTTGTAATTCACATGTTCCGTCAGAGTTATTAACATGTTATTTAGTGTTATTTTCGATTCCCTTTACTTCCACCATCAATCTCATAACTGAGTATGGGTTTACTCTGCTTTTTCTCCTCTCAATTACTTTTTCATGTTTTTATTTTTTTAAATCTTGTTTGAAAACAGAATATCTTGAGTGGAAAGTAGAAAATGAGATAATTTTTATTTGAGGTATAATTCACATTTTATGAAATTCACTCATTGTAATTTACAATCTAGTGAAGTGAGTTAGAGTCACAGATTATCTAACATTTGTGACTATCTAATTTTAAAATATTTTTATGTTACTAATTGAAAATATGTCCATTAGCAGTCAATGACCATTCCCTCCTTTCCTGAACCCTGGAAATTTCTAGTCTGCTTTTATCCTATTAATTTTCCTAATTCATGTAAGGGGAATAGTAAAATTTGAGTCTTTTTGTATCTAGTTTCCTTCATGTACCATAATGTTTTCACGACTCATCCTTGTTGAGGCCCTTATGAGTACTTTATTCCATTTTCATGCATTCTCTGAGCTATCTTTTTCCTGTCTTGGTGGCATCTTTTTAATATATATATTTTTTATTTTGATGATGTTCACTTTCTTTTAACTGCTTGTGCCATATGTGGCATAATTATATTTTGAAAAGATTGCACAAAGTTGCAAGAATTTAGACTTATTTCTTCTTTTATATATGAATTTAGTTCTCATTTAGATCATTAATCAAGTTTTTAAATTTTATTTTACCATCAGGGATACATGTGAGTATTTATTACACAGATATAATTAATGAAGGCAAGTTTGAGTTTGCAACAAGTTTCCCCTAACCCAGTGGTGAGCATAGTGCCTGATGGATGGTTTTACATTCCTTATTCCCCAGTGTCCATTATTCCCATCTTTATGCCTGTGTGTACTAATTATTTAGTACTCACTTTTGAGTGAGAATGTGCAGTATTCTGTTTTTGTGATTATTCACTTAAGAAAGATTGTCACCAGCTGCATCTGTGTTGCTACAAATGTCATTATTTTGTTCTTTTTTATGACTGTGTATTATTCCATAGTATATATGTACACTTTTTAAAATTTAATCTAGTCCATCATTGATAGGCACCTGAGTTAGTACCATATTTTTGCTATTGTAAATAGTGTTGAGATTAACATACACATGCAAGTATCTGTTTTGGTAATTGTAGTATATAGTGTGAAATAGGGGTACACCCTGAACTTTATATTTGCTCCCCCCTTCCTTTTTGTGTATGTGAATATCTATTTGACAGAGTAATATTTGTTGGAAAAACTGTTATTCTCCACTAAATAGTATTTGAATTTCTGTGGAAAATCACAGACTTTAAATACATGCTTTTCTTGGCTATCAATTTTATACCACTGATAATCATGCCTATCCTTATACCAGTACTACACATTCTTGATTACTATAAGTTTTTTAAAGTAAATTTTGAAAACAAGATGTGTTTTCCAGCTTTGCATTTTTTTCTTAAGATTGTTTTGCACATTCTGCATCATTTGCATTTTCAGACAAAGTTTGTAAATTTATGCAAAAAAGACAGCTTGGATTTTGTTAGGAATTGTGCTGAATCTGTAGGTTAATGTGGAGTCTATCACCATGTTACAATATTAAATTTAAATTTCATGAGCATGTGATATTTTTCCACTCATTTAAGACTATTTTATTTCATCAATATCGGTAGTTTTTAGTATACAAGAGTTGTATTTCTTGGAATGAATTTATCCCAAGTACTTTATTGTTTTGATGTAATTATAAAAATAAAGTTTTCTTAATTTTATGTTCAGAAGTTCCATTGTTGGTGTGTAGAAATACAACTGATTTTTGTACATTGACCTTTATACTGCAGTCTTACTGGACTTGTTTATTTGCTTTATTTGTTAGTGTGTATGTGAATTCTTTATTATTTTCTTCTCACAAAATTATGTCATCTGCAAATGAAGTTAGTGTTACTTATTATTTGAATCTGAATGCGCTTTGCTTCTTATTATTTTCTTCAGTATCTCTGGCTAGAACTTCCTTTAAAATGTCAAGCAGAAATTGTAAGAGTGTACATTCTAGTGTTGTTCCTGATTACAGAGGAAAAGATTTCAGGCTTTCGCCATTACATTTAATGTTAGCTGTGGAGTTTGCTCAGTTGCCTTTTATGAAGTTGGAAAATTCCCTTCATTTTCCAGTTTGTTGAGTATTTCTTTATCATGAAAAAGTATAATATTGGGTTGAATGCTCTACATCAGTATCTGTTGAGAAGATCATGTTTTTAAATATGTTTTCACTTTACCCCAACCTTTGTTTTTTGAACACATCCAAAATACAAAACACTTTTCCAATTTTACATGATATACTGTGTCCTAATATTCAGTCATTTTGGAAATTTTATCTTGAACCTCTTTTGTGGCAGATGCTATGTATACATTATGTACTTAGGTGTCCTTAAAGTATTTAAGAAATGTAGTATCAGTGCCTCCATAGAATTAGAGTTCATTGATGATTTTGCATGTAGATGAGAAAATAATATCCAATGTCCTCCTGGTGCTAAAATCTATATTTCTTCCTATTGTATCAAGATTTTTTTCTATCACATATCGTATATATTAATATAATTTGATGTGTGTCCACTGATTTCATATCTAAGCTTTATTATATGATTAGATAAAATATTATTGAGATTGGGTTGGTAGATACATAGTACAAAACAGAAAATGTAATATAATGTATATAAATTTTTAATTGATGCATAAAAAATAATGATTTTATACTTTTGACATTTTATTTAGCACTTGTCATCTTAGTGATCATTTGTATCTTTATAATGTATTTTGGCATTTTGTCCTTGCTGAGCTTATCATTATGCCCAGTAAAGTAATTGTACAGTAGGATACAGTTCCTCATAAATCTGAGATTTGATGCTATTTCATAGAAACAAAGCTCTATTAGATGGAGTTTTATGTACAAAGAACTCAGAACAAACCATTTACTTAATTTCATCATGTACTCAGTGGACTAATAATTACAAATAGCTTTTCAGTATATGCAAAATTATGATTTTCTTTAAAAAGTTTACTCCAAAAATGTATCAGTGTATATTATTAACTTATTATTTGGTTGGAATAACGGACCCATATGAAAAAGGGAAACAAAGATTTAACCATTTTTATATTCCCACCAAAAGAAAATTTAGCTCTTCATGTTTATCACAATTTATATTTTTAACACCACAAATTAAAAGATTGAAAATCTGTGGAGTTATATTCTATAAGTTAGGTGTCTCCCAGGATGACACAGTAAAAACCATGAAATTCTAGAGACAGGTTCCATCTCATTTTACAATTCCACCTTACAATAGAGAACACCTATGATTTTCCAAATGAGGTAATGAGAATAAGAAGCTATCACCCAGGCAGGTGTGTTTAAAATGGAAACTTTTCTTGCAAAAGGGATATTCTAAAGTGCTTCATCTGAAATAAGGAAAGAATCATAAGACGATCAGAGACTTAGGGGAGCTTAGCTAGAGAATACAGTTCAGAAAACTGTTGGCTCAGAAGCAATGAAACACATCTTGAGTTTTAATTTTGGATTAGGGTTTAGAGTTAGATCAGACTGCTACAGCAAAAATCACCCACTGAGTGATTTCTACTCTATGTGCTCCACAATCGCCAGCATCCCACAAAGTGCGGAAAGGCACTACTTTTTTTTAGATTATTGAACTTTCATTTTTTCACACCTCCTTCACATGCAGCTGGAGAGGCTTAAAGTCTCAGTAATAGGTTTGATTCATTGCTGCCTCTCTGTAGACTTGGTTTTCATATTTTTAGATTTTCACCAAGCGGGATGAGACATGCTAAGAGTTTATATATTTCAGAAGACATTTTCTATTATTATTGGTTCTGTTGAATATCTATTTTTAATTTTAAAATGTCTTTATCTGGATTCTAACCACATAATATAAACACACACACAATTAACATTCTGATCATGATCTCAATGGTGCAAATTAATAATTCATTCTATCTTGAAATAATACATCAATATTTTCTAGATGTCCTATAATGGATACATAAAACAGAATAAAATAATGTCTAAAACTAAGCATATTGTACATAGTATTTAAGTATGCAAATATATACGCATACATAGACAGATTATGTGTGCATGTTTATATATATACAAACATATACACAAACAAGTAACACCAACCATTTTTAAATTGATATGCAGCATACATATATAATCTAGTTTACAGCACATATAAAATGACATACAAAAATATATATATATTGATGCCTTATATATGTGCATATCTGTGTGTGAATAATTAAAATTCCTATGGTATGAAATAAACTTGAATTTAAATATGATAGTAAATGAATATAAATCTATTATATTAATTTCTACCTCAGTCAGTCACTAGTCTGTGATCTTCATACACAAGCAGAAACATTTGATTAACACAATGTAGAACCAGAACAGTATTTGTTTTTCCATATCACAAATTATTAACTGTAATTTGTAGATATTTGTCAAAGTTAAAATTGAATAGGAGTACCAATGTACAAAAATTAATATTGTATTTTTATCTTTCCCTAAATGCACTTACTTTTTATTTTATTTTATTTTTTGAATTGGAGTCTCACTCTGCCACCTAGGTTGGAGGGAGAGCAGTGGCATGCTCACGGCCACTGCCACTTCGACCTGTTGGCCTCAGGCGATCCTTCTGCCTCAACCTTGCAAGTAGCTGAAACTACAGACGTGCGCCATCACCTGGTGACTATATTTTGATTTATTGTGGAGAAGAGGTCTCGCCATGTTGCCCAGGCTGGTCTTGAACCTGTGGACTCAGGCAATCTTCTTACCCCTGCCTCCCAAACTGTTGGGGTTACAGGAGTGAGCCAGCACACCCAATACACTTATTCTTAATTTACAGATTTAGTATCTTCAGAAATTAGTAATAATTTTTATTTCACAACTCATTGTGACTATAGACTCTCCTACCTATTTCATTTAAACATTAAATTATAATTCTTGTTTTAATATCCATATACAAATATTTAAAATAATACTGAGCTAGCCTGTAATCCCAGCACTTTGGGAGGCAGAGGCAAGAGGATAGCCTGAACCCAGGTTTTCGAGACCAGCCTGGGCAACTTGGTGAGACCTGGTCTCTACAATAAATTTAAAAAAAAAAGTCTATAGTTTCAGATACTTGAAAGACTGATATAGAAAGATCACCTGAGTCCAGCAGGTTGAGGTTGAGGTGGCATAAGCATGCCACTACACTCCAGCCTGGGTGACAGAATTTCACTCCAACTCAAAATAAATAAATAAAACTATCTTAGGAAAAGGGTACTTTTAACTATATCATTTAAAGAGGAACTAACTTAACAATACATGAAAACCTAACTAAAATATTTTATTAGGTTAACATTTATAAGATGACTTACATTAAGATATTTTCTGCAATCGATAGTTTCCACCACATATATTTTATTTCTATTATCTTACATATATATTTATCTATTGAGGTATGCTATAGCCACCCTACAAATAGAGGATGAAGTCCCACTACCCAAAACGTTATTCAAATGTCACAACTGATGATACCACACATGCACCAAGAAGGCATGAAGAGATTTTTTACTGGCATATGCAGATTTCTTGGGAGAGCAAGGCAACCTTTTAAGCAGGTCTGAACATGATTTGAGAGAGCAAAGAAAGGCAACTGAATTTGAGTTTTACTATAGTTAGAAAGTAGGGCTGAACTGAGGATTTCTATGTGTGCAGTGGTTTACATGGTTTTAACTCCTTACTGATATCAAAGGAAGAAGGACTTGGGTACAAGTTTACCTAGATGGAGGGGATAGGAAAGGCAAATGGAGGACTTGCAGTCAGTCTGTCAGTAACTGAACATCCAAAATGCAGTGAGACTATTACAATGTGAGTAAATAAACTATCTGCAAGAAAGGTATTATTTATTAAATACAGAAAGCTTATTTTTATTGCAGTATAAAGAGTATTCTTTAAAATGGTTATTGATTCAAAATATGAAGGTACACTATAATAAGTAATGAGGACTAATTTATGAATTCCATGCATCACTTTTTAAGCAAATGTATTTGAAGAACTTCGTCTATCACTATAAGACTCTGTTTTTAACATAGACAATATGTCTGTCTTGTTTGCTGCCAGTCTGCTTGGCATTTTCCAATTTTCTTAAGCATTTCTGAGTTTTGTCTTTAAGAAATAAAATTTTATTATTCCAATTTCTTACAGAGTATCACCATCAAATGGATTTTCACTCTTATCTTTATGGCTTTCTTTCAAAGCAGATGGTAACATCATGTACATTTTCTCCCCAACATAAAATTATTTTTCCTGTCTATTCATGTCTTTGATAGACCTCCTAATAGGATAAAAAATTGCTTTACCTGATGGATATTCACAGTGGTATTTCTGCTTCTTCAAGATATGCCAAGCATATCTTCTAGGCAATGAAAAAAATAAGCAAAAAACATAAACTTTACATAGGATATTTGAGTTGTTTTTCCTCATTCATTGCTATAATTTTCAAACTATATTAACTATAACGTGACGTTCCAAGTTGTCTCCCCTTAATTAGACTGTCAAAATATAGGTCACACAATTGATATTTTTATAGAGTCATGAAAATCTGTTATAATTATAAATTTAATATATCTGAAAAATACATTATAGTAACATTAAATATTAAATAAGTTAAATGTGTCAAAAGACATATTTAAAAGATAATAGTAAAAGATAATTATAATTTATTTTATGAGGTTGCAATTTCTGAAATATAATTTTGTCATAACTTATATACTCATACTTTTTTTAAAGTCAAGGAGATAATCATTAATAATTATTAACTTTTAAAAAATGTATGAGTATATAATATTATTAATAATTCTAAAATTTTATTTATCAACTCCTCACCTGGATTACCTTTAATGAGCATGAAAGAACTGATACAAATAATTTTTAAAAGGGGAGGAGGTGGCATTGAATACTTTTTTTCTCTTTTTTTTAGGGAGAAAAATAATGGACTAAAATGGAAGAGACTTAAAGTAAGCCAGTGGATACTTATAATGTTATAAACAGAGGGACTGCAGAACACTATTGTGCTTGAATGCCTGGGAAAAAATAGCATTAGAAGAGTTTTGGTTTACATACAGAGTGTGACTGTTTAGTAGATTGTACGCCTATTTGAAATTGCTTAGGGAAAGGGCACTGATTCAAATTATAAAGAAGATAGGTTCTGCCAAAGAATATATTACATTAGTCTACTGCAATCAATTATTCAGTAATCAGAACCAAACACGATCATTCTTAGTAACACATAAGACAAATTGACATAAAGACATTCATCTTTCCCATTTCACTCCAGTCACCCTAAAGAGGGCCTCTAACACATAAAGTGTGTAAAATGAATTTGGCATTGAACCAAACCTAAATATTACTCTAAGTTGTTAGGTTCTGACACAACTGCGAGAGTGTAGTTTTTAAAGGGTAATAATTCAATGAAAGAAATGAAGAAAATACTATTAATTTGACTGTTCTTTCTTTTCATTAGCATCAACAGAACAATAGTTTGAATGAGTCCACTTAGGGAATTTTATTTTTAAAACCAGAGTATCATCTGCCTGAAAAAAGATCATTAAAGTAGACATTTCACAACTTTTTCTTCAGAACATTGTTTCTTCCTCTTCAGTGAATCCTCTTTTTTCATGAATTTCCTAAGGAGTTACTAATATCACATATGCTACTTATCCTGTAGCTTGCATTGTTTGGTCAGCAATCCATGAAATCTCAGACCTTGATTCTGTTTACTAGAATCTTTGAGATAAGAATTTGATAGTACCTTTTTCAACATCTTCATGAGGTATAAAATTTGAGTGTGTTTGAAAATTATTTTTCTGGTATGAGCTATAATAAGAGATAAAATAAATAAAAGCAAAAGATAAGATAAGAAATGTGTAAATAATATTATGATTTCCAAAATAGAGATATGTTTTAAGAACAGATAACTATTTATGATGCAGTAACGTTATGCACGTTGAAGGATATTTAGCAACATCTCTCGCTTCATATGCCAGTAGCATCCTACCATCCGGTTTTGATAATTCAAAATTTCTGCAGACATTGTCACTTGCTTCCCAGGTGGAAGAACAAAATCGTCCCTAGTTAAGAACCACTGAGGCATAATTCATAGGCATGTATGGAACTGTCATTTGTTGACCATCAAACAAGAGAGGAATAAAGCAAAGGACAGAACTCTGAAAAGAACAGTAATAAATGATGAATAGAAGGAAAAGTATTTGAAAGGTGACTTGAAAAGAGCAAATAGACAATATAAAGTAGGCTTAACACAAAGTGATAACACAGAAACCAAAGGCGAAGAGAATTTGACAGACATCAAAAAGTATTATATGTGCTAGTTTAGAGATAAGACTTTAAAAAAATCTTTTTAATGCAGGTGTAAGTTAAAAGTGCTATGCTCATGTCTCTCAATCTCTAGACACAATTATGTGATTTCCCATGAGGAGGTAACCAGTATGGTGTAGCACAGAGAATCTTCAAGAGTCCCATGATTGTTTTTAAGCATTGAAATGTTTAATTTACAATGTTTAGCCACTTTTTTGTGACATTATTAAATCCTGGATATGTCTGCCATATAAGAAGAACAATGCCAGTTAATATACTCAATCATAAAAGAGAAGAAATCACAAATAGTTTCAGTGAACATTTAGGTTGTATATTAAAATAATTTTTTTTACATTTTGAATCACTTTTTAGAAGTTAATTACAATTTCATTATATAAGCTAGAAATACTTTAGGTATCTATTTTATTTTTTTAAAGTATAACTTTTGATATTTGTATTTCATTTTGGGTAATTGATACAAGCAGGTCTCTCAGAAATATTTCAGTATAACCAAAAGTATTAAGTGACACTTAAATGTGCACTTTTGTCTTATGTTTTATAAGAGTTAATTTGATTGCTATAAGGTATTGGGAAAAAGAAAAGTTCTGGAAGAACCAGCAGAAACAAACAAACAAACAAAATCTATGTATACTTCTTTAGCACTTCTATTGATAGGAAACTGTAAAGCAATGTGAATATGAGATCTTGTGTGAATATGAGAACTTGCCATCAAACAATTTTCACTGATTTTTTTAAAAAAATGAGTGGTCAATGAAGGACTTGAAATCTGTCTGCTTATTTGACACATGTGAGATTTGAATCAGATTTCTTGTTAACCCCTTTAATCTTACTCAGGTCCACCAACACTGGTAGTATTAACAATTTTCTATTCCAGATGGACTAGTTACCCTACATTTCTTTGGTTTAACATTCTTGATAGAGACGATGAGTGGGAAAATATATTGTGTACAACTGTACATCTTCTGCAAATGAAATATATGACTATCTCATGAAAATGCATTTGACTGCCTAAATTTGTGGTAAGCAAACAGCCACTTTAATTACACCTTGCTTTGGAAGAAAATAATGTATACCTTAGTTTAATTTATAATTATTGCTTATCATTAAATATTCTTCTAAAATTGTTTAAATTTTGTATAGAATAAAGAAGTAATATATAATTTCATTTCTGTTCTAAAAAAACTAAGTTGTGATACAAGCTAAGATACTAAACATGGCACAATATAAAATTGCTTCATATTTTTTGGATATGTAATGACCTATAAAACTAAATGAGACTTTCTAGTAGTCACCTTTCCTGTTCTAACATAATACAGATATTATTTTTTCTTCATAATTGGGGAATTTCAAAGAATGTATTTGCTCATTATACCATAAGAGACTTAAGAAGTTTAAATTATAAAAAAGCCCCCAAACGTCAAGATTAGGTTATTAATTAGCCTTGACAAATGCAATAAATTCAGGCAAAAAAGGGATTATGACAGGTACGTAATTATAAAATGATGTAATGGAGGAAATGAGTGCTGATGTACGGGAATGTTATTTCACCCCAACAAATCAATACTTGGTTATACAAATGATTATTGAAATAGATTTTGAATTATTTTTAAATTTTAATTTTGTTTATGGGTTATGTGCAATGGTTTTACATGCTAATTAACTATTATATGGGTTTTCTCAGCACATTTTGTACTTATTGTTTCCTTTTTCCTTGTAAATGTTAATGTTTCCATTAGAAATAAATAGCAAATAAGCAAATAAATAGCATAAGGAGTAATCATTATATATTTATTGAACAGTGATAACATTATCTGACTAGAGTAGAGAATGACTTTTGATGAAGAAATAATTTGGTTAGGTTAGAAGTATAAGATCAACAATTTTAGAAATAGGAAAAACTTTGCAGAAATTAGTGAGTGGATATTAGAACTACAATAAATTTTTAAATGGAAAATTGACCTAAGGAAGGTAGTCTGGTGGCAAACAAAGTAGTTTGGAAAAGGGAAAATTGTAGACAATTCCAATTAAAGAAGACTATTGTGGTAATTCAATTTCAAGGTGATTAAGAGTTAGAAAAGTGTGATAGGATGAATACTGTAGTCCCTTCTTATCCAGTGTGGATGTGTTACAAGACCCCCAACACTATGAATAGTACTGAATTATCAAATATATAATGTTTTTCATGTACACATGCATACTGAAGATAAAGTTTAATTTATAAATTAGGCACAATAAGAGATTATCAACTTCTCTTTGGCATATATTTGTCTTCTTTTTGGTGTATTCAAATTGCCAGCATTTCTCCTCTTGTTCTTTAGGGTTGTTGGTTAAGCACAATAAAAATGACTTGAACATAAGCATTACAATACCACAGCAGTCAATCTGATCACCTAGATGACCACTAAGTGACTAATGTGTTGTTAGATACTACAGTGTGAATATGCTGGACAAAAGGATGATTTACATCCCAGGCAGGATGGAGAAGGATGAAGCTATATTTAATCATACTACACAGAATGATGTTCAATTTAAAATGTATGAATTGTTTATTTCTAAATTTGTATTTATTATGTTCAAACCAGCATTGACCTGAGTTAACTGAAACCCAGGGAAATGAAACCACGGATAAGGAGGAAATATTATAATGGTCACCAAAATATATTCTCATCATAATTTCTGTAACTTGTGAATGGTACATTTGCTGCAATTTTTTAAAGTGCAAGTATTGAAGATCTTGTGTTGGGAAGGCTATCCTGGATTGTCTGGATGGACTCTATATGTAATCACCTACATTTTTGTGAGAGAGGTAGAGAAATAGTTGACATTCATAAGAGGAGAAGGTAATGTAATGCAGAGTTGGAGTTATGGGATAACAAACCAAGGAATGTCCATAGCTACTGGAATTTAGAAGAGGTAGGAAATGATCAGACCTTAGAACCTATTTTTGTCTTCTGACATTCACAACTGTGCAAGTAAATCTCTGAAGTTTAAGTGATTATTAAGCCATTTTAGGAAACAAATACAAAGGAAATGTTTCTTAATTTCTTATTCAGACAGGGTATTCATAATTTCTTAAAATATCCAGGGAATTAAGGTAATATTAAAGCATGAAATAAACCAAGCATTTTAAAATTCCAATACACATATATTTCTGGAACTTGGGTTGGGTTACTTAACTTTCTAAACTTTTTTTTTCTCCTGTAAAATACTTTGTAGAGTATAAAATGTCCCAAATGGTAATATAATTATTATATTACTTTTATATCTATTTTTATTTCTAAACTTGCAATTTCATATAGACAAATCTTTGCCATATTCACCTCTTTATTCAAAGTACTTATTATGTAACTTATGTTCAATAGATTTCTTTTTGAGTAAGTAGATGACTAGATGGATGGATAAGAAAAATACTTTTTTTTTAAAAGTAGGATTTATTGAAAGGACAGAAAAGTCCCCAGAGTGGGAAGAAACCTGAAAGAGTTGCCCAAATAATACATTTTAAAAAAAGAATTTAGTTACTAACATCCAGTAGAAGGTAATGTTTAATGTAATTTTTCCCAATTAGTTCTACTTGAAAATGTAACTTTCTAATGGTGATTTAAAGAAAAAAATTTTTAAGAGACTACACATAAGGAAATATAAAATTGAATCCTTAGGATTTATTTGTTTTGTGAGTGGTGAAAATCTAAAGAGAATATAATAACACTCAAATAGAGGGCCTGATATCAGATTTAAGTGGGCTAATTTTGTCATGCAGAAAATATAAGAAACAGTCATAAAAATGTATATTAAAATCATGTTGCCTTTAGCATCACTTCAAATAATATTTTGCTGTGTTTATAATGATTAGATTTGTTTCTGGAAAATTACCAGATGCTCATAACATTAAGGTCAGTTCAATGTTTATTCTGTGTTGAAGAGGCCATGCATCAATTCCAATTTTCTATATTCCTTCGTTAGACTTTTGCTTGCACTTGATAAAATTTCTATCTACTGTTAGATTTCTAATGAGGAAATGTTTTGCCAACAGTGTACATAGCATGTCTTTACACAGTTAAAATTTCTCAGTGACTGTCGTAAACACACTTTCAACATGTAATGCCGTATGCTATTGTGGGCTTCACACATGCACATGCTCTCTGTTATCACATACTTGCTAGTTCTGGTTATTTTATTTTAGGTTTTCAGATAATGTTATGAAGTACTGCTTCATCTTTTTCTATCACCTGTTCACATAATACTGTGCAGTAAGTGCTATTTTATCATCTAGGTGAAAATAGTGTGAAGATAGAATGCAACTGTTTCAAGCTGTGTTATAAGCAACAACCAATATACATCAGCAGATGAAGTGAAGTGGACAGAGAAGATGGCAGCAGCACTATCTTACAAACACTTCAGATAGTTATTTGACAACTCTCTTCATTATTAACGTATTCCTTTGCTTTATTCCTTTACCCAAATTTTCACATGCATTATAACGTGTCACTGCTTGGAAGGGACCAACACAGACAACAATAAATATCTAAAAATGGGATGATATTTTAAATGTAGCTATATTACTTTATACGCAAATATAATACTTTAGAATTATTTTTAAATTAGTTAACCTTTCTAGAAAAGGATTATTATATACAGTCTTATAACATATGCAACTCCAAACAAAAGATTATAGTTCATATATAAATTTAATTCTACATTCTGATTATATAAAATCTACAACATAAAATCTACAACAAACCATGTCCATAAATAAAACTCATTGTAGTCTTAATTAAAAGTTATTGAACTCTTGTGGAAAAAAATTTCAGCTGGGGAATTTGTCAGGAGAAAATAGTTTAGATACTTGATTGCAATTATAATTTGTTTGATTCGTAAAGCATATATTACATTATATTTATTTAGAAAATTTGTAATATATTTATATTAGAGAAATTACATACTAAGTGATGTCTCCCAGACACTCAACATAGGCACTTTCATAAAACCAATGTATATATCTTTATGTGGCTTCAACCTTATTTTAAATCTACTTGAGTCATTTGTTGGAAATAAAATAAAGTTATTTCAAAAGAATGTTGTCACAAGATCAATATCTTTGAAACTATGCTTTGGCTGTCATTTTTGTGGAATCGGGGCCTGCTATCTGTTGATAGGATTACAGATCTGCTGAGATTAACTTCCAATTTTAAGCATCACCATAATGTTCTCTGCTGTTGTAGCTAATTAAATATTTCAGTAATAATTTTGGCAAGTGAAAAAATAAGTATTTTTATTGAATTAACTTATAAAATATGCATTCTTGATATACTTTCCTGTGAAATTGCATGCATTAAAGTCTTTGAGTCATAGAAAAAAATATTGCAATCTGGTTGGGGAGAAAAGGTATGGAGAAAATGAGTACTTGACATTACTGCCTGGACAGCATAGTGATGAATCTGTTGTGCCTTCTCTTACCTAAACATTATCCTCAAATCTACTTTGTGAAAGATTTTTGTTTTATTATGTTGACTCCCCTTGAAAATATTCACTGGAATGCTAATGATGTGTGTCTAGACATCTTTGTCTTAATGCCATGTATGTGCCTGCCATCCTCAGTCTAACTCTATTCTTTGATAAAAATAGCATTGTTACAGGATTGGTGGTTTTTCAGCCATTGAAGAAAACGCAGGTCCCTTGAATTTCATTTTTCTGTTTCTTGGTATTTCCTCATCTCCTTGGTCATGTCCTTTCAAGTCAAGGTCTATCTTATCACTTATATCCTCTTTTCCTCTGTAGCATCTGAAACTTTCATTTCATTATAAACAAATATTTCATTCTTGCTTTCTTCAGGGAAAAGTCCTTCTCCATTTCTGTTTAATTAAAACCTGGCTTTTCTGTTGATATTTTCCTGCAGACTTGCCAATGAGAAGTTGTGTCTTCTCCCATACTGTGCCCAGAGGTAGAATTAGTTTACAATTATTTCCAGACCACTACTTCTCAATTCACATAGAAAAAACTCTCCTCCTTTGGAGTTTTCTGCAATCCCATTCCATCACTTTCCATTATGCATTATCCTTGACATCTGTAAACTTCCAGGCTCAATTCTCTATATTATTTAAGAAGATAGGTAAAAATAATTTCAGTTTTATTCCCTACCACTAAGCATGCAATTACTCAGGACTATTTTCAAATACACCTTGAATACTAATTAAAATATAAAGGGAAATGATTCTAGTCTTCATTCTTCTGTTGCTTTTACCTATACTCGAGAGCAATAATCTTACTCTACAACTTTTCAACACAAATGTCTATACTACTTTGAGCTTACTAAAATTCATTAGCCAAACATTTAATATAACTTCTTATATATTCTAATAGTTTTATTTTCTCACTCCTGAAAAAAAAAAACTGTTCCTTGACTTTCTCAAAATATCTGTTCTTTAACTCTTTTATGTCAGTTATTTAAGATTCTCTTCTTGTACTTAATAGGTCAAAGTATCCTGGTTCCAAAATACAAATATACATTAGCTTTTACAAAGGCATTGTCAATACTATGAACTACTTGTATTTTTCCTCTAATAGTGCTCTAGTGCTACTATATCACAGCCCTAGATCTAGTTCACAATTCAATATTTCAACTTCTCTTTAAACAATTGGGTAGAGGTTCCACATGGATAATATATGCATTAAATTGTCACCATTAATAATATAAAGTCATTAAGTGTGGCTGCAAGTTAAAAAAATGATTTTATTCCTTACTGTATTAGTTCAGTAAATCTTACCATGTTTCTTGTCTATCTCAAAGATTCTTATTCAACTCAAATTTCATCCTCTTCTCTCTATAAGCACATAATTTTCTTCTGATATTTCAAACAAAATAACTGTTACCAAGAAAAGACTTTTCAAGACTATATTAAATATAATGTTTATTACTTTCCAATTTCATCTTTATGAGTTTCTTTTTTTAATCAGGGAAAGAACGGGACCCACTTTTGTTCTAGGTTACTCTTCCACATATACACTCGATAATCACTCTGAATACCTTGTGAAGCATTTTCCATTGGCTACCCCTTCTTTACTATATTTTCATAAAGTCAATATTTCTTTGCCTCCTACACTCAGCTTTTAAAATACATCCAAAGTTTTCTATCACTGTTTAATACATCATTTCTCAACTTGCCTTCAAAGCAAAGTTAACTGTCACTACTTCTTCAAAATCTATTTACACTTTTTTTCTACTGCAAATTGGGTATAGAGACATTCTTCCTAGTGCAATCATTAGGAACAAATGCACCCAAATTCTTACATTACACTATATTCCTTAAATGAGAAAAAAACACCTCTTGAATGTTCCTCCTTAATCTAAATAATTCCTTGTCCTTTCTTACCCTTAAGGTCCAATATTGAACAACTATGCAACCTTTACCTAGTAAAGCATAAGACACTAGGATATATACCATCATCTCTATTTAGAATGAGGGCAGGTGGTCATAACTTTTCCCAAACATTTTTTCTGCTTTTTTTTCATGAATACCTGTTTCATTCTGTATAGCTTCTTGAATTCGCTTCACATTTCCTAGAAATAAATAATGTTAAGTGACTAATCAATCGATCAAATATTATGATTAATTATGATTGTAATTAATATACAAAATTAGATGAGCATACTGCAAAGAAAAAAGAAAATATCACATTGGCATGAGAAAGTTAAACAGACTAAGTGTTAAAGAACAAGATAGTAAAATAAAGCAGATGATAGAAATAAAAATAAAATTAGCAAGAAAATTGAGAAAAACAAAGTCCCCAAAGAAAAAAACAGTCCCCCAAATCATTAGAGTTTGGGAGATAATATTTTATTGAGAAACAAAATGATAAAGTATGTACTCATAGATATTTATTTTATCCTGGGTAAAGTAACAAACAGAAAAATACTTCAGACACAATAAGAGAATTGGTTATAAAGTTTGTGAAGGGTTAAAAGAGCAAAAATGTTATGGTGGATACTAAAGTAGAGGACAAAATGGAGTAATATTATCAGCTTCAGCCTACATTGACAACTTGCTAGGGAGATTTAACCTTTAAATAAATTTTTGTTTGGCCATGAGTTTATGACTTTTAGTTTACTCTCGATTCAGTTTCTTTTTAAATAGTGAAGTATGAAGACAAAATTAATAAGACATAATTAATGTTCAAAATTTGAGAGGTATGATTGTTTTCTATGTCTGAAAACAGTTAAAGAAAGTTTTAGAACTTTGACATTCTGCAGAAATTCTTTCTGAGATCTTTAATATTCAACAACTAGTTTTTCACTATGACATAATAACTTTCTCAAATTTGAACTAGGGAAAAAAGTTATATCTTCTCCATGTGATTATTTCAGCCATTAATACTTCAACAATTAAAAACAAAGTGAAACAAATGATTATGTCATTTATTTGTTAATTATCTCATTAAGCCTAAGAGTCTTGAAATATAAATTATCTGTCATTGATCTTCAAGATTCTTTTTAAAATAATTCAAATAAAAAACAGTTAAATTTATAAATGTTATATAATAAATTTTATAAATATGGCTTCATGTATTTTCATCATATAAATCAATATAAACCTGAATGTAAACATTTGTTTAAGTAGACTGTTGTTGTCAGTTATATCTATTCAGGAACTGGAAAATGTATGAAATATATCCATGTGAAGAAGAGGTTGCAGAATTATCTTCATATGTAGCATTGCCAAGTAGAGTCTACATAATGCATACTATATTTTGGAGAGACAGGTTAGGTATCTTGCAATAGAATGCCCTTTCTATGTGAAGTAGAAGTAAGACATATAAATACCCTTTGATGCCCATGACAAAATCTACTTCTTTTTTCCTTTCATGTCATAAACAGTTAAAAAAGAAATCACTTTGCTCCATCTATTCCTAGCTCCTCTCCTTATCTGCTTGCAGAAATCAACAGAAGATTTTTTTTTTAACCAAATATAAATGATAAGAAAGTTGTGGTAAGAATTAATTAGGGGCCGGGTGCAGTGGCTCACACCTAAAATCCCAGCACTTGGGAGGCCAAGGTGAGAGGATTGCCTGAGCCTGCTGGTTGGAGACCAGCCTGGGCAACTTGCGAGACCTCATCTCTACAATAAATCAAAAAATTCACCGGGCCTGGTGGTGCATGGCTGTAGTTCCAGTTACTTGGAAGGCTGAGGCAGAAGGATCACCTGAACCCAGCAGGTTGAGGCTGAGGTGGCCGTGAGCGTGCCACTGCACTCCAGACTGGGCGACAGAGTGAGACTCTAATTAAAAAAAGAAAGAAAGAAAAAGAATTGATTAGGAATAAAAGAGAAATGAATGTATAAACATAAATGGTTCTTTGGGAGTCTCAATTACTTTCTGAGATGTGTCAGGAGTTGTGACTGGATGTCAAGATTATTACTTCTTTCATCAATGATAATAGTTGCCTAAAACTCTAGAAATAGTTTCTGTTTTTCCCTTTCTTGTTACTTGATGAGAATTTCTAGAATAATGAAAATATCTCCTTGATTTTAGACTAGGTTCTTTCATCACCAGTAAATACTCCAAACTGAGTATTGAGCAATTTCATCAAAATTTCTGATTGTTTATAGATATCAGATACATTTAAATAAATTTAATATTTTAGTATATAATTTAAGCATCTACTCAGTTTTTATTTTTATTTTTTATTTTGAAGATGTGGATACAATTCAAGGTACTTAGTTTTAAAAGTTTCTAAATTATGGAGTTCTAGCCATAAACAACGAAAAAATTAAGGCATAAAAATATAAATGCTGTGATATAAAATCAAGTAGTGCTAAACGTTATAAAGACATAAAAATAAAATGATCAAGGAAATCTACGAACACATTAAATTTGTGCATAAATGTAAACAAATATCTTGACTATGCTCAACAAAAAGTATAATGACGCTGCTTAGTAAGTTTCTCCTGTTTCTCATTGGTTCACAAGAGGAGAAAACATATTAGGAATGATTAAAAGGACCAATTTTTCGTCATGCTCCATGATGGCACTTAGCTAATCCAACTGCCAGACTCCCATTGATTTCAAAGAATTGCTATGCACAAATCAGCTCAGCAGAGATGCAGAGCAAAATGAGAAACTGACTTGGAGATACTTGACATCCAGTATGTAGCTTTAGCTTTTCTAAGATAGACGAATATACTTTTCTCTCGCTTTTATTTTTATTTTTTTAGAATATTCTGTATGGCTCCATTGAACTTGAAGTTATTTAAACAAAAATTCCTTCTGATAAATTTTCTTATCAATAAATCATCCTTAATTTTCTTCTAATAAGGTAGTAGTGAAAATTTCCATGGAAAATATAAGAACTCAACCTCCAATATTTTGATAACGATTTCCATCTACTGATAAAAGAAATTATTGATTTACTGACCTAGGATATATCATTGGAAGCATTTAATATTATTATTCAGTACAAAAAATCTATGTGGATAATTATAGCTCTGACTTGTGTGTGTGTGTGTATACACTTTTTAAGTAAGTCTACTGACAGGTACATGTGTCTGAAGAAATTTTATTTGCCAGATTACATATATATTATGTGAAAATTCAACTTTACCTCCAGAGACTGTAAAAAAAACTGAGTATATCTCTTATACTTAAAAATTAAATTTTAGTTTCCATCCTTAGATATCCTTTGCAACGCTGCAGAGCCCTTTATTAAAGATATTTAGTAGGGTTAATATATATATAGACATATACATATCATGTTTCAATGTCTTCTCTGAGCAGTATAGGGTCCTTATAGAAGAAAAGGTTCAAAAACTGCAAAGCAGGTGCTTCATCTTTCCTTCAGATACAATTATTATCATATACTATCTTTGTTTCCATAAATTATCTTAGTATGAATTCCAAGTTTTACATTGTATTTGTGTCACCACAATTTTATTGACTTATTTTGACTTATTCTGTATGTAAATGGGTCTTGCGAGAACCTTTCACAATAAGTAGTCTCATAATATGGGATCTGAAATATCAGACACATGTTATCCAGCACCATTTACGAATGACATGAGTAGAGGAATAAATGTTAATTTTCATGAATTAATAGTTAAGTTCAGGATATATAACTGATGATTAATAAAAATATAAAAAGAAAAAATAGTACCATATTTTGCTACTATAAGTAATATGCATATGATTTAATTGACAGATATAGATCATAGATATATGCACACTTTATATATAGTTATATGACAGGTATAGTGGGTAGGTGTTAAACATTCTTTCAATTATATCTTTCATATTATCTATTACAACCTTTTCATTCCAAGTTCAATGCATTCCCAATATAATGGTCTATATTTTTGAAAATTGGCAGGTTGTTGTTTACCAGAAAAAATTTATTCTTCTCAAAAATGAAGGGGATAGTTTCTGTCTTGATCTATCTTTTGAACAGAAATCCTACTGGTTTTATGATGAGCTTCAAGGGACATAGAGCAAGATAAAACAAGCCTAGTGCTTCCAAGATCTACCAGTCAGCAGGCACGATTTTTATGTCATTGTGGTCTCTTAAAAAGAAAACAAAAATATATAGTGTTTGGGAAGCAAATACTGTGTATTTTCCTCTACTTGTGCTCACAATAATGTATTTCATTAGTTTTCCTGAAAGAGAATTTTTGCTACTGAAATAAAATTCATAAAGAACTAAAAAATTTTTAAAATAAAATATACCTTGTAAGCAAATATAAGGAAGAAAACAGAACAAGAGTCTTATCTGTTGATTAAATAAATTATTGTATTATTTTAAATAATTTTATTTATTGGTCTGTAAGTATTTACTCTTTTATCCAACAATCTATTCAACAATTTTCTGTAAACTCTTCTAAGCTCTCTATAATGAAAACAAATTTAGATATAAAAATGACTAAGAAGGACTTTATTCTCCATGAAAATTCAAAACTTGGTGTGAAGGAAAAGGTAAACACATAAAGTAGGGTTGATTGATAGAACTTTTACAATGATGAAGCTATTAAATTTGGGTTCTTTCCATTATGGTAATCACTAGGCCTGTGTGGGCTACTGATCACTGGATACATGGCTAATATAACTGAGAAACTGATATTTAACACTTATTCAATTTTAATTAATTTAAAATTGTCACATATTGTTAGTGACTATTATTACACAGTGCAGATATATAAGACACTGTAAGATTCATAATGTATCAGGTAATAAGTATACATTTCAGGTTTTTTCAAAAACCTTACTGATTTTTTAACATCTTTTTTTTCTTTGGGCCTAGAACATTTTTAGAAGGCAGAGATAAATCTGAGAATAAAATACAGAATATCTGCCTTAAGGGAGTTTATATTTAGAGAAGTAAAGCAGAAAATAAATATACGCTCTGTCTAGTAATGATAACCACCATGAACAAAAAAAAGCTAAAACAAGGTAAGATGCTAAAAACTGTCTTCAGGACACTCTTTTCATGTGGGGACAAACAAGTCTTTTCCAATAAATTGACCTTTGAATACAGTCTTCAATAAAGTGAGAGGTGAGAGCTTGGTTGATATTTGAAGGAAAATCTTTCAGATCAGATAGAAAAATAAGTGCAAAGACACAGTCTATGGTGGGTCTCATGATGTCTAGTTCCTGATATTTATGCTTCCAGGTGATCCTTGTGTGGGCAAAACAACAACTTACTTTATAAAAAAGAATAACACATAGGTGAGTGGAGATCATGTCTTCAATTATGCTTCAAAAAGTTGTGGTATCTATCCTGTTAGAAGTTACTCTTCCTTGCTGGCTTTGATGAAATAAGTTGCCATTTTGAGGAAGCTCATGTGACAAGGAACGGATAGCAGCCTCCAGAAAGCAACAAGCTAGGGAATGAGGGCAGTCTCAGGCTGATAGCTAGCACAAAATTTTGACTCTATCAATGAGGATGCAAGGGACTAATGTCTGCCAACAACCACATGTATCTCAGATCTCCAAAGTGAACCCTCAGATGAGACTTTGATCCCAGCTGACAGCTTTCTGCAGTGCAAACTTGTGAGGTCCTGAAGAACAGGACCCACAATTAGGTCAAGTTTGGACTTCTGGCCTACAGATACTGTGAAATATTAAATGAATGTATGTTGGGAGCCGGCCAAGGAGGTCCACTGAGCGTTAGGGATCAGGAAGGGCCGTTGACCCTGATACCACTAGGATGTGTTTGGGAGCTGTTGACCCCATTCCCTCCCTCCTTTTCCATTTGGCACAAGCAACCAGGATAGGCTCCTGTTGGCTCTAATAGAAAACTCTGAGATGGGAACGTACACAGCTAAACCCGGGCGTCCATTGTTCCCATTTCCCATGGTTTATGGTCTTTTGCTTTAAAACAATTTAAGTTTGACTTTGAGTCACATTGAGGGGTCTTAGTGCAGGCCACAGGTTCTCTTGATGTGACTTTAAGAAATTTATAGATATAGGTTTTAGAAATAGTTTATAAAGATTAAGAAAATTTTAGTAACCATTTTATTATAGAAGTGTGTTTAGTTCAGTATGATTTAGAGGGGCCAGTGAAGTTTGTATTAGGCCAGCTGGTGCTAGGAGAGAGTAACCATAGCACCAACTGTTTTATAGAAACCAGTTTGAATTAGCATAGAATAGTAAAAGGCAATATATCATTATGTTGGTTTCAGGTGTAAGTATTGAACGATGTTATGTAGCTATAAACAATTAAGGGTACATAGAAACTGAATAAGAACTTTATGTTTTTCCTTATGTTTGAAAAATACATCTGCTTGACAGTGGGGGGTGTCCTGTGTGCACCTGCACCTGTTCATGTGAAAGGCACATGCTACCTTTTGTGTAACCATAGCAGCAGGATTTCCCATGATGATAACTTTGTAGAGTTTGGGGATAAAAGGCCTGGGATTGCACCCATTAAACAGCTTCTGGTCACTTGAACAGGATTCCAGTCTCTTTCTTTCTCCTTTTATATCTATCCCTCCAGTTAAATCGCTGATGCCATCACACTGCCAGAGACTTCCGATCCTTGCAGGGGTAGGACCCCCTCAAATGTAGTCATTACTAAGTCTATAATGATATTGTTATGCTGCAAAAGATAATTGATACAGTTCCTAAAGAAGAAGAATGTTTCAAAGAGGAAGGGAAACATCCTTTAGAGAATGGGAAGTATTAAATTTTTTAAAATCTTATTAAGAGTGAGGCATAGCCATTTGGATTAATTTATTCAGAAGCTTCTGATGTTGTGCATTTAGATATATCTGTATAGATACTGGGTGAAAAAAAGACCATAGGGAAACAGGCACAGTAGAAAGAAATTCTGTTAGGTGACTATTAGAATAAAAGGGATTTAAAAATAAAGGTGGTGACTATGACCAGAGTTATAGCAGTGAAAGTTTTTGGGAAGTGGTAGAAATTTAGATATGTTTGAAAACAGTGACATAAAGAATTCACTGGCGTTAATGAATTGGGATATGGGTTATGAAAGAAAATTAAAAAGTAATTATAATAACCCTAAGATTTTTGGCTTTAAATATTTGCATGTCAATTTTCATTGAGCACTCTATTTGTGTTTTGTAAATGACATAATCAGCCAGAGTGTGTTTTGATTCATTTGATTCAGTTGAAGCAATATTTAACTGCCTATTGCAAATGCTTCCCATGTACAAAAATGAACACGGATTAGACAGATCTACTAAAATCTATTATCAACCTGTGAACTTATTTTTTTCATAATTTTAGTGGGGTTTACAGAGATGAATTCAGTGAATATAAACTATGAAAAAATGAATGTGGATATAATATATTAATTCACGACTGATGAAGAAAACAAGTGAGACAGGCCAAGCGTGGTGGCTCATGTCTATCATCCCAGCACTTTGGGAGGCCGAGGTGAGAGGATTGCCTGAGCTCATGGGTTCAAGACCAGCCTGAGCAACTTAGTGAAACCTCACCTCTACAGTAAATAAAAAAATTAGCAGGGTGTGGTGTTACTTGGGAGGCTGAGGGGAAGGAACGCCTGAGCCCAGCAGGTTGAGGCTGCTGTGGCCATGAGCATGCCACTGCACTTCAGCCTGGGTGACAGAGTGAGACTCCAACTCAAAAAAAGAAAACAAATGAGACAAAAACGTTTGTATTTGCTTAAATATTTATAATTTTCCAGGTAAATTACAAAACTTATTCTATTAATATCTGAATAGCTACTCTGATTTTATGTTTTAAACCAAATGAAAACAAAATCTAAAAATAATAATCAGCCTCATAATTTACTTTTTTGTAGAAAAAAGATTATATAAATACATTGATAAAATACAATACATATACAAATACAAAAAATACATGTATAAAAACATAAAAGTATTTTTGAAGTGCATACTACCAAAATATAAAATGAATTAATATTTGGCATGATTTTTATGATCTTGTATACTTTTTTCCATCTTTGTATTTTCCTCCAAACACAGAATATGTACAGAATTTTCAGTAATGGAAATTTAGATAATTAGAAAAATAGATAAAATATGCTTCACAAAATAAATAAAATTATATCCTCCTAAATAGGCATATTTAAAACCAATATTTCAAGTCTCTTTTCTGTTCAGTGACCTCAAAAAAAAGATGTGTGGAACATAATGCTAACTTAATGATAACCTGTGAATAGCACGGTCAAGGACTATTTTTTTCATCATGCAGGAGTCATTTCTTTTATAAATTTCTACCTGAAGCACTTTGGCTTAGTGTTTCTTTTGAAGAAATTCTTCATAAAATACAATAAGATCAATTACAATAATATCCATAAAATAATCATAATTACATATGGAATAAGTTTTATAAATTTAACACTTGAATGAATGTGTAACATCTTTCCATCCCAGATATATAGCACAATGACAGGTTTATTAACTCACACATGATTGTTGCAAAACAGCTTTTATTTATTTAAGTAAATTGGAAACCGAACATGAAACAGTTTGTAGTACAGACTTTTGAAGATTAGTAGCTCTTAAATAAGCTCTTATATTAAGAAAATGAGAGTAAAATTTTCATCCGTAGTATCCCAAAGATGAGTGTAATAATGTTTCTAGAAATGTTTTTATGGTAGACCGCTAAATCACTTGATTCTGAATGTAAACATATTACTAATTATTCTGGGAGATTTGAACAGCAAAATGGAGAATATTAATGTAATGTGTTGCATGAGGCTATGATGAATTGGGATGAATTAGGCTAGATTAGAAATGTGCATCTTGCCTTTTTGGATAGAAAATAGATTAAATTACTTGCAAACTTGATTCATGTTAACAGAAAGACATTTTTAAAAATATAAAGTTTCACATAAATAATTCAAATAAAATTCTTTTAAAAATAATTTCTACAAAGGATAATGAATTGTGTCCTTTTCTGTATTTTCAGATCTACTATATATAACATTCTAGTGAAAATCACTTATATTTCCTTTCTCTAGCAACTATGGCATAATTCCCAACCACTGTTTGTGTGTAGTTCTTTCCTTTAGATCTATTTTTTTTTTTTTTTAACGAATGTAATTGCACACAATGCTAACAAAAGTTATGGATTATAGATACTCAGTCTAGAATATTAGCACCATTGCTTTTTCTCTTTCAATCATGATTCTGTAGGGAAGGTATAAGGCATAGCTACTTGAAATGCAGCTACTATGTGCACTTTTCATATGTAATCTCACTTGTAGCATATAAAATAAAGTGTAAGTGTGAATCTGAATAAAACAGTTGACAGAGAATATGAAAATAAAGAAGTGATGATGACTTTAATCAGTCTTTCTCTAAATGTAGTCTATGAATCTTCTAATGAAGAACCATCTGTGTTGGTTGTTAAAAGTGCAGATTCAGATCACCTACTATAAATCATTATATCTGAGCATGAGGTTTGGGCATCTGTATTTTAAACAAAAATACACCCTTGTTATGCACAATAACATTTAAGATACACTGCACTGTGTTGTCTGGGAATATAAAACTTTGTAAGTCGAATTTTATAGTTTTATAATATTATCTTCCAAAATTTCCATGTTGTTTACTCTTTTATGATTAGTTTGAAATATAGAGTCTCATAAATGGAAAATGAAGGAACAAATGGGGTTTAAGAAATGTACTAGCTTCTACCAAAATCTCATGAATTTGAAATACTTTAAAAATAATATTTTAACATAAATATCATGTAATTATAGTTAAAATGTAAACAATTATCATCTTTATCTGATAAAATCAAAGAAAAAGTGTGTTAGAGCAGCTGATTTAAAAGAAAAGTTTGGCCCTGACTGCCTTTGTATTCAAATTAAGGTTTGTCTCTATTAAAATTAAAATTAAAAAAAAAAATCTTAGCCAGGCTCGGTGGCTCAGCCTGTAATCCCATGCCTTTGGGAAGCTGAGGTGAGTGGATTGCCTGAGCCCGCGGGTTCGAGACCCACCTGGGCAGCGAGACCTCATCTCTACAATAAATCAAAAAATCAGCTCGGTGTGGTAGCGCATGCCTGTAATTCCCGCTACTCGGAAGAGGCTGCGGTGGCCGGGAGTGGCCACTGCACTCCAGTCTGGGCTACGGAGTGACACTCCAACTCAAAAAAAAAAAAAAATCTTAAAGTGTTCTATTCGGAAATAATATCAAGTGTTTATATAGAAGTTAAAATTTTTCTTTAAGTAAACTCATTTTTTAAAAAATGCTAGTATAAAATGCAGATAAAACTAAGGCAGGTATTCCTTTTTGCTGCAAACTGCCCTAAGGCATTTTGTGGAATCCTTCATGGCCTTACAGAAAACAGTTTGAAAACCATCCTTCCAAGCACTTGAACAAACTAAACTTCCTTCAGTGTGTGTGTGCGTGTATACATCTATATATATGAAAGCGTGTTATATGGGAGAGATGTAAGACGATGTGATGCTACTTACACATACACTGCAATAGAGCATGTAAATGCCCAGCCATACTGCCTTCAAAACATGGTACCAGAAGCCAGAAAATGTGCATCTGGGGGCAATCCATAGCTTTTGCTATGAGTTTTTATCTATGTTCTAGAGGATGTATGATACCTGGAGTTTCAACAAAATCTTAATATAATAGTACTTGCTAATACCAAGTTTCTCACAAATAATTAATCTGAAACTTATATTAGCTTTACTTCTCCAGAATAGCATGACATGGCAATGTTATTCATTTATTCACACTCAATTATAAGTAATTCTATTATCTTAGTGTCTGCAGAAAAAATTGTCTTCAGGGTGAAATTAAAGTATAAATATTAGCTAATTATGTATTTCCAGAAAAAACTATAGATATTTTCATGCTGTCACTGTTGTTTAGCAACTGAGCTATCATTATTCAATCTTTTCCATTTGCAGGAAGGTATCTCTCCATTCCGTTTGCTACTCCCTAAGGCTAACTGAGACACCGATAGCAAGCACTTTAATATATTCATTTGGAAACTTTTCAAAAAAGCATATTTTCACTGTAATATCCTAAGTGAAATTACAGACCTTTATGAGGAATGTTTTTTCCTCTGTTCAGATGCATAGCTTCAGGAGAAGGCTAGAATACAGACATTTTTTTCCCTTAAATCTACCTTAAAGGGTGTCAATGGATATGCAGTCACCAGAACTTGTTTACTCTTCCAACCTGCTGAAATATCTTAAAAATCAAAGTTATAATCATCATAGTCAAAAACCTCTACACTACTGAATAAAATAGTAATAATTAATATATATTATAATGGTATAATTAATAATTTTTCTTTAGCATACTTCACAAACAAAAATATAATCTGAGCCAGGCTCGGTGGCTCAGCCTGTAATCCCGCGCCTTGGGAGGCTGAGGTGAGTGAATTGCCTGAGCCTGTGGGTTCGAGACCCGCTTGGACAATTTGGCGAAACCTCATCTCTACAATAAATTTAAAAAAATTAACCGGGTGTGGTAGCGTGCGCCTGTAGTTCCAACTACTTGAAAGGCTGAGGCGGAAGGATCGCCGGAGTCCAGCAGGTCGAGGCGGCGGTGGCTAGGAGCGGCCACTGCACCCCAGTCTGGACGACAGAGTGAGACTCCAACTCCAAACACAAAACAAAACAGAACAAAAGTATAATCTCACTTAGCACCGTGGTTCATGCCTGTAATCCCAGCCCTTTGGGAGGTGGAGATAGGAGTTTGAGACTAGCTTGGAGTTGAGTCCAGGAGTTCAAGACCAGCCTGGGCAATGCAGTGAGACTTCATCTCTGCAAAAAAATTTTAAGAAAACAGCCAGGCATAGTGGTTCATGCCTGTAGTCCCAACCACTCAGGAGAGTGAGGCAGAAAGATTGCCTGTGCCCAGGAAGTTGAGGCTGTGGTGAGTTGTAATCACACCACTGCATTACAGCCTGGGCCACAGAGTGTGCCCTGACTCAAAAAAAAAAAAGAAAAAGAAAAAAAAGTATACTCAAATGATTGAAACATGCAGATATTTCTATATGGTCAGATAGAGTGTCAAAACACTGATTTTACTTTTTTATATATGTGATGACATCTTTGCAGATTTGCATTCTTGATAAAGAAAACTAAATATATAACATACAGTTTAAACAGAAAAAAAATATTCTAAAGAACTCTCTCAGATCAGGTAATTACAATTGAATGCAGCATCCTTTAGACACAGAAGTACTGTTTAATAACCACAAGTGGACCTCATCTGATAGCAAAAATGAAAAAGGAATTATATACTCAGTAGGATACCAGAAGAAAGGGTATGCATTTGCCAATCAGTATTATAATGGACTTAAATTACACTGAGAATAGCCACTGAAAGAAGAAAGCATATGATTGCCACTTACCACTATAATTCTTAAAAGTACAGACACTGTGATTAACAGCTACCAATAATTCTTCCAACCCCAAACAAGAGGGATGCTTAAGAAAACCATGACTCACAGGACAATAGAGCTGACCTATTGCTAATGCCTGTGATTGTGAGGTATTAAATATATATAAAGAAAGAACTACAAAAACAGTGCTGTCTCTTTAGTCATTTATGGGAATTTTTAGTAGTTTTTAAAAAGTATCTTCTTTGCTGCAGCTAACCAAACAATCGTTTTTTTCAGTTGGTGTAATAAGGACCCAGAGGTAAACTTCTTTCCCAAAATGTGATTATAAGACCTCCCCTATGGTTCAAGACAGCTAACTTTGACATTTTGTTGTTGTGGTGGTGATCTAATTGTTTAAACTCATTTTAAACGCTAAATAGGAAATAAAAAACAAGTCTTTTTTTGATAGTTCCATTTGTAGTCAGGTAAAATAAGGGAATAAATGAGATTTTGGTCACTATCTAAAGAGCAACGGGATGTGTCCACAGTAATGTTATAGAAGCGGAGACACATTTTTTTTTTTTTAATTATTTTTTGAGTTGGAATCTCACTTTGTCGCCCAGACTGGAGTGCAGTGGCCGCTCCCGGCCACCGCAGCCTCGACCTGCTGGGCTCCGGCGACCCTTCTGCCTCAGCCTTCCAAGTAGCTGGAAGTACAGGCACGTGCTACCACGCGCCGCTAATTTTTTGATTTATTGTAGAGATGAGGTCTCGCCAAGTTGCCCAGGCGGGTCTCAAACCCACAGGCTCAGGCAATCCACTCACTCAGCCTCCCAAAGGCGAGGGATTACAGGCTGAGCCACCGTTTTAATACAAAAAGAGGACAACATTATTAGCAACAGCAATATAGGAATTAGAATAATATAATTCTTGAAGGATATTAAAATTTTAAATTATATTCACAAAAGAAAAGATGGTTTTATTACTATGAGTTAAAAAAGAAAGTTGTTCTAACTTGTTCACCTTGTCATAAATCATCTTTTTAGACAATAGCAGGCTATATTAAGGTGTTTCTCTGAACATAATACAGCAAGTGGTGAAAAAAGAAAATTATCATACAAAAACCATATTATCTTTAAAGAAAGGTCTATATGAGATTTGAAATTTCCAGAAGTCTAAATATTTCATATTTTAAGGCAAATTCATTAAAAATAACTTGCTTCAGGAAATGAGTCTAAATTGGCTGGTTTTTCCTTTTATATATACAATATTTCATAATCAGAAATTCCTTTTATATTACATGTAATGCTATCGTATTCCATATAGTTGAATGGCAGAAGCCAGAGTATTCTTCTATCTTATATATTTTTGTCTATAAAGAAATAAATAAGAAATGTTTATAGTTTGATGAATATGACATATTATTTAAAGACAGATCTGACTTTCTTTCTGGGCAATGAATTCATCATATTAATTTATCTGTCAGTTTGAATTCATTTTATTCCAGTAAAAAAAATAGCATAATATTATATCTTAACGTATTCTGCATAATTTAACTCTACTTAAAACATGTTTTAAAATAATAAAATTGTTCTGCCACTCTCAGCCTTACTATTGTTTTGAAACACCACAGAATGTCAAATCCACTGGCAGGCCAGGAATGATAAACATTGAATTTTAGAAGATTTCATTGCTATCTGTGTGCCTGCTTGTTCTTTTCTATATTAAGTTATTTAATTATGAAAAATCAGATCATAAACCAATTCAGTGCCTAGACCAAATATGTAGTTTAGCCCTATACTTATGACTACCTTCTGTAATGCTCTGTTAAATTTATCATCTGTAGCTATGTTTCTATTCTGTTGTTGTTATTGTTATTTTTATGCAGAATTATATTCAGTTTATTATGCAGGTAGATTCCTGTAAGCACTACCACAAGCAAGATATATCTATTTCATCACCACAAAGATCTTTCATTTCTGTTTTATATACATCCTTTCTTACCATCTCCAATCCATTTTATTTCTTATCCCTAAGCACTAATTTATTCTCCCTCTAGATAATTGTGTCATTTTGAGAATGTCATATAAATGAAATCATACAGTGGCTTTGTGCACTCAGCAAAATGCCCTTGAGATCCACCAAAGTTGATGCGTGTAATAATTGTGCAATCCTATTTTTGGCTGTGTAATATTTCATAGACAATGTAACATAGATTATATAATCATTCACCTATTGTAGGGTGCTTTGGTTGTTTCCTGCATTTGGGTGTTACAGATAATGTTGCTATAAACATTAGTGTATAGGATTTTGTGAAAATACAAGGTTTCATTCCTTTGGGATAAATGACCAAGAGTGCAATTGTTGGGTTGTATGTAAGTGTATGTTTTGCAGACTGCCAGAATGGTTTTCGGGGTGCTGTGTCATTTTAGGTTTTTGCCAGCAGTATATGAAAGATCTAGTTTATCTGTATTCTTGCAAGCATTTGGTATTATCACTATATATGCATTTATATGTTTGGTGTTATCACTATGTATACATTCGCTATACTTATAGGTCTGTAAGGATAGTTCATTATGGTTTTAGTTTGCATTTCTCTATTGGCTAGTGATGTTTATCATCTCTTCATGTGTGTTTCAATATATCCTTTTAGTGAATTAAGAAGATATCCTTTCTTGTGTCGGTTTTCTAACTGAATTTTTTTGAGAGTTTTCTATATTTCTAGATATAAGCTTTTTGTCAGCTCTGTAGCTTGAAAACATGTTTCCCTGTCTGTAACTTGTATTTTTATCTAACATGGTCTTTAGGAGAGCAAAAGTGTTTTGTTTTTGTTTTTGTTTTATGAAATAAAATTTATCATTTTTGTGTGATTATGATTTTAGTGCCATGTCTCAGAACATCTCATCAGGCTCTAAATCTTAAAAATGTCCTCCTACGTTATCTTCTAAAGTATTTTTTTAAAACTTGTCTTTTGGTTCTGTCATTTATTTATGTTAATTGTTTGTATAGGATGTATGGTTAGGCTGTATATCACTTTTGCCTACAAATATCCGATTACCCTAGCATTCTTCATTGAATTGTTTTTATTTTTTCAGAATCATTTTACCGTACTTGTGTACTCCATTTATCTATGAGTCTATGTAGTTCCTACCAGTACCACACTGTTCTTATTATTTAGCTATATAATAAATGTTGAAATAAGATTAAGTGTTTATTCACACTTTATTCTTTTTTCTAAAATTGTTATCGACATTCTATTTTGTCTTTCCTTTTAAATTTGGGGAAATTTGACATCTTTATTATATTAAGAGTTTCAATTCATGAGCTTGGTGTATGTCACATGTATTTAGTATATATATATGTGTATTATATATATGCATATTATATATGTATTAGTCTATAAGTATATAATATATATCATCAGTATTTTTGTAGCTGTCAGCATACATGGTTTATTATTTTTATGCCTAAATATTTCATTTATGAATGAAAATAAATTTGATTTTTTAAAACTTTTAAAATTATTTTTATTTTAAAGATGTGGGGTACAATTCAGGATTAGGTATACAAATGTTCATGATACAGGTACCCTTGCTTACTGATGTGGTGTGCACCCCCTCAAATGGCAGTTTCCCACTACTGCCAATCCCACCCTCCACCCCCTGGCAGTTTCCCACTACTGCCAATCCCTTTCTTATAATATTGTGATAATTGTTCAAGCTCTGCTTATGAGAGAGAATATATGGTGCTCTGTTGTTTGTTTCTGTGATAGATCACTGAGTATGATACACTCTAAATCTATCAAACTTGCTGCAAAGTCCATATGTTTGTCCTTCTGTATGACTACATAATATTCCATCATGTATATGTGTCACATTTTTTTAACCAGGCCAGTTTGGATGGGCAGCATAGTTGGTTCCATGTTTTTGCTATTGTGGATAATGCTACAATAAACATGAGTGTGCAGATATCTTTTTTTAAACAATTATTTGAGTTCCCCCAGGTATATTCTCAATAGAGGGATTGCTGGGTCACATGGAAGGCCCATTTCTAGTTCTTTCAGAATGCAAAATTGTTATCCAAAGAGGTTGCACTTGCTTGCATTTCCACCAACAATTGTAGAAGCCTTCCTTTTTCTTTACATCCTCACCAGCATCTCTTATTGTTTGTTTTATTAATGAAAAACATTCTTACTGGCTTTAGGTGGTATCTCAATGTGGTTTTGATTTGCATTTATCTGATGATTAGTGAGGCTGAGCACTTTTTTTTTCTTTTGGTCTGCTGGCTTCCCATAACTTTACTTTTGAGAAGTGTCTATTCATGTCTTTTGCCCACTTTTTAATAGGGCTATTTGTTTTTTTTCCTTTCAGCACATTTGAGTTCCTAGTAGATCTTGGATGTTAGGCCTATGTCAGATAGGCAGTTGGCAAATATGTTTCCCATTGTGTGGAGTGTCTCCCCATTCTCTTGAAGGTTAGTTTTGCTTTGCAGAAGCTTTTCAATTTGATGAAATCCCATGTGTCTACCTTATCTCTAACATTGGCACTTGGGGCTTTGATCAGGAATTGGTTGCCAGTTCCAATTTCCATAAGGGTGTCTCCTGCATTTTCTAAGGTCTTATAGTTTGAGTTTTGCATTTAGGTCTTTGATCCATTTAGAGTTGATTTTTGTGTATGGTGATAGTAGGGGTCCTGTTTCAATTTTCTGCATGTAATCAGCAAGTTTCCCAGCACCATTTACTGATTAGGCTATCCTCTCCCCAGTGGTTGTTCTTAGAGACTTTGTCAAAAATGAGTTGGTTGAGAAATTGAAGTTTTGCTTCTGGAATCGCAATCCTGTTCCATTGGTCTGTATACCTGTTCTTGTACCAATATCAGGATGTTTTGATTACTGTAGTCTTATAGTAAAGTTTGAAGTATGGAAGTGTGATACCTTCAGCTTTGTTTCTTTTGCTAAGGATTGTTTTGGCTATTTGTGGTCATTTATGTTTCCATATGAATTTCTGTATTGTCATAACATAGGTCTGAGAAGAGGAATGCTGGTAATTTAATGGGTATTGCAATGAATCTGTAGATTGCTTTGGTAAGATGGACATCTTAACAATGTTAATTCTTTCTATCCATGAACATGGAATATTTTTCCATTTCTTTGTGTCTTCTTGGATTTCTTTGAGCAGTGCTTTGTAGCTTTCATTGTAAAAACCTTTCACTTCTCTTTAGAATGATGTCAAAGCTTTTCATTTTTCTTGTGGCTATTGTGAATGGGATTGTGCTTTTTATTTGGTTCTCTGCCTGCTTGTTGCTGATGTATAAGAATGTGACAGTCTTTGCACATTTATTTTGTATCCTAAGACTTTGCCAAAATGCTTTATCAGTGCAAACGGGTTTTTGACAGATTCTCTTGGATTTTTGAGTTATAGGATTATATCATCATCAGAGAGGGATAACTTCACTTCTTCTTTTCCTATTTGTATACCCCTGATTTCTTACTCTTTTCTAATTGTTCTATCTAGGATTTCCAACACAATATAGAACTAGAGGGGTGAGAGTAAGCAGCCTTGTCCTGTTTTAGTTTTCAGGGGAAATGTTTCCAGTTTCTATCCATTTAGCAATATGCTGGCTGTGGCTTTATTGTAGATGGCACTTACTATTTTGAAGTATGTTCTTTCTATACCTAGGTGTTTGAGGGTTTTTTTTTTTTATCAAGATGGGATTTTGGATTTTATTCAAAGCTTTTTCTGCATCTAATTATAGAATCATGTAGTTCTTGTGTTTACATCTGTTGATGTATTTAATTACATTTATAGTCTTGAAAATGTTGAACCAACCATACAAACTTGGTCATGGTGGATGGTTTTTGAGATATGTTGTTGGATCCAATTTGCTAGAATCTTGTTGAGAATTTTTGCATCTATGTTCATTAGGGATATTGGCCTGTAGATCTCTTTTTTTGCTGGATATTTACCTGGTTTGGGCATTGATGTGATATTAGCTTTGTAAACTGATTTGGGGAAAATTCCATCTTTCTTGATTGCCTGAATACTTTCAATAGGATTGGAATCAGCTCCTCTTTGTACATTTCATAGAGTTCTACTGGAAAGCTATCCTGTCCATAGCTTTTTCTTTCTTTCTTTCTTTCTTTTTTTTTTGTAGGTAGTTTTCTCATGACAGAATCAATTTCCTGAGTTGTTATTGGTCTATTTAGTGTCTAATGTCTTCTTGTTTTAACCTTGAGAGGTTGTGTGATGTTAGAAAGTCCTTCAACTCATTTAGATTTTCAAGTTTGTTTGCATGCAGGTGCACAGAGTAATCTCTGATAATATTTTGTATTTCTTCAGGGTCAGTTGTGATTTTAACTTTTGCATTTCTGATTGTGTTCATTTGGGATTTTTCTTTCTTTTTCTTGGTCATTCTGGCTAAGGAACCATCAGTCCTGTTAATTCTTTCAAAGAAACAGCTTTTTGTTGGGTTTATTTTTTCTATGATACTTTTGTATTCTATGTCCCATACTTCAATTTTTACTTTGGTGATCTTGATTCTTCTGCTAATATTAAGGTTTTGGTGGTCTTGTCTTTCCAACTCCTTTAGGTGATTTGTTAGGCTGTTAACTTGTGATCTTTCCATTTTCTTGATATGTGTTCATAGAGATATAAATTTCTGTCTTAGAACTGTTTTCATGGCATCCCAGAGGTTTTGGTGGAATGTCTCTTCATTTTCATTTGTTTCCAGAAATTATTTAAATTCTGTTTTGATTTCTGTGTTGATTCAGTAGTCATTCACCATCATGCTTTTTAGTGTCCACATTTTTGTGGATCTTGGAGAAATTTTTGTTGGTTTTGATGTCTATTTTTATTCCACTGTGGTCTGAGAAGGTGCATGGCATTGTTTCAACATTATAGAATTTGTTTATGCTTAATTTATGGCTAAGGATGTTATTGATCTTGGAGTACATTCAAGTGACAGTGAGTAGAATGTATATTCTGTATTTGTTGTGTAGAATATCCTGTAGGTATCTATTAAGTCCATTTAGTTGAGCATCAAGTTGATGTTCTGGATATCTTTGTTGATTTTTTTTTTTTTTTTTTGCCTTGATGGTCTACTTAGGGTATTTAGTGGGGGCACATAAGTCCCCAGCTATAATAGTGTTAGAATTTATATCTGTTTGTAATTGACTTAGTAGTTCCTTTATAAATGCTGGTGCTCCTGTGTTGGGTGTATATATATTTAGGATGAATATTTCTTACTGATTGATTGAACCCTTTATCATTATGTAGTACACTTTCATATCTTTTTTAGTTTTGGATATCTTAAAGGTTGTTTTTTCTGATATTAACATTGCTACTCCTATCTTTGTGTGTGGGTGTGATCCATTTGCCTGGAAACTTGTTTTTCTTCCTCTAACTTTGCTTCTGTGTGCATGCCTTGTGGTGAGATAAGTTTTCTGGATGCAGCAAATAATTGGGTCATCGTTTCTTATCCAGTTTGCCATCCTGTGTCTTCTCAGTGGTGCATTTTGTCCATTCATATTCAAACTGATTATTGAAATGTGATCATTTATCCCCATCTTGAGATTCTTATAAATTTTTTTGTTTGTTTTCTTTTAGCTTTGGGATTGATGTCTGTATGTGCTTTCATGTTTGCTGTTGCACTGTATTTTCTGTTGATTCTGTGTTGTGCTGTTCTCTTGGAAAGTATGCGGTTATACTTTTTTATCTTTCTTCTGTGCTTAATACCTGTCTAACTATCTCCTGTAGAAGTGACCTGAAGATGCATATTCTTTTAGGAATTGGATGTCTCAGAAAGATTTTAATTCCTCAACACTGATGAAGCTGAGCATTGCTGAGAAGGAAATTCTTGATTGAAATTGTTTATCTTTGTGGACTTTGATTATTGAACTTTAGTCCTCAATTGTGACAGATCTCTTTCTTTTCTCCTTAGTCCCATTATTCAATGACAGTGGGAGAGGCTTTCACTTCTGATGTTTCCTCAGCTCTCCTTTCTTCTCTGATCAGGGCACTGAATTTGGTCTATTTTGAAACAGAACTGTGGGTGGGAAACTTTCTGTCTCTTGTAGTTTTGAGAGTCAAATAAAGTGGAGGATGGGGAACTAGGATTCAGAAAATACTTGCAAGTTACAATGTTCACTAATTGTAGTATGGGTTTCCTGAGACCCACTCCCTGTCACCACTCCATATGATGATGCAATGGGTGTGTGTGTATCCCCTCTGAGTCCAAGATACAGTAACAGTAATTAGGAGAACAGAGAAGAGTAGAATGAAATAAGACAAAAACTAAAAAAAGAAGAAAACACAGAGCAATGAAAGCAGAAACCAAAGCAAAAAAACAATAACATGCACACACACACACATACACACACTCACCAAAACCAACTGGAATAACAACAAAGCAAAATAAAACAAAAGCTCAGAAAACCAAACACATACACACATGCCCAGCACAAAATGAAAGGAGAAGAAAAAGAGACAGAAAGAAAGAAACAAACAAAAAAAGGAATTCAGCTTGAACCCTCACACATATATTCACACATACATTAAACTAAAAAAGAGAAGAGCAAAAACAACAACAACAAAAAAAAAAACCTGAAAGTTGAACACTCAATAATTCACATACACATACAAACAGAAAACAAAAACAAAAGAAGAAAGAGATAAAAAGCGGGGGATGCAGATTGAACCCTCACATACACATTCATGCACAAAGGCAAAATACAGAAAAATTAGAAAAACTAACAAATGAACAGACAAAAGTAGTTAAAATTTTAAAAACCTGTCCTTTTGTGGCTGAATCTGTCATTCTTCCTCTCAGCTGCCCCTCTGTTGTCTCCTGCAGAGCTTGACCTCATTCACTTTCTCCCCAGTGTCCAAGTCAGGGAAGGAGGAGGAGGCAGTGGGGGCAGTTGGGGCTGCAGTCATTCCCTCCCATTCTTATATGGTTAGGGGGATTCCCTCTAGTTGAGGTGTAGGATTGTCTGTTCCCCAGGTACTAGCAGAGGGTGTCCCAGTCAGGCCTATCCTGGAGTGGATTCCTATTGTGACTGATGTCTACGCTCCACCTGGGTTCATCCCTCTCAGTTATGCCTCAGCCTTGTGTGTCTGATGTTCAGAGGATTGGTGGGGAGGAGGGGGTTGGGACAGCCCCAGACTCACCCCTGATCTCCTTGGAGATCTTCCTCATTCTTTTCTGGCCATACCCTTTGTCCTATGACTAAATCAGGGTATTGGATGGAGCACCTGAGACTTATCACTTGTCCTGTCCCTCCAGAATCTACACTTTCAGGATATTCCCTCTGGGTCACAATCAACCTCTGAGTAGTCGATCCATAGGTCACAGAGAATGGGTCTGTTGCTCTGTGGTGAGCAAGTAGGACCACTTTCCTTTTCCATCTTCATGTTGGTGGTGGGGTGCTTCTTTCATCTTCTCAAGTGGGGCTCTGCTTCTGGGTTCCCTCTGCAGTCCTTGCTGCCAGTGTCCAGCCAGGCACTGCTGTAATGAGGCAGAACCTACATCTGGTAATCTCTCCCACTGCAGTGGTGAAGCAGAGCCAGGAGCCAGTAGTCTCTCCCTGCCACCTCTTCCCAGGAAGACCTTTGTCAGTTTAAAAAAACATGGTGCTCAGTTTCTATGACCTGGGAAGCACTAGGGACCAAGCAGTGCAGCTGCAGCACCAGCTGCTTCACCAGCAGAGCCCTGGTCATTTCTTCACGAGCGCCCACTTAGTCAGTCTTTCCCAGCAGCTTCTTCCCAGAAAGGGTTTTGTTGATTAAAAAAAAAAAAAGAAGAAGAAGAGGAAGAAAAGAAAAAAAAAATGGCACTTGGCTTCTGCATCCAGGGAATCACTAGGGTCCAAGCAGAGCAGCTGCAGCACCAGCCACTTCACCAGGAAAACCCTGGGCATTTGCTCTCAAGCCCTCACTCAGTCAGTCACTCACATGCCCACATACTCACCAACACATACACAAAATTTTCCATTCACTCACTGACTCACACTGGGACTCACATTGTCTGGCTTGGCTGCCATCTTTCTCCTTTGAATTGTGATTTTAGGTTCCATTTTCTGTGTTTGTTGTTAATGTATAGAAATGGAAATAATTTTTACCTATTTTTCTTGTATCATTTGACTTCTGAACTCACTTATTAGGAATGAAGACTTTTGTTCAATTTCTTGGGGTTTTCTACATAGAATATATCTCACTAACAAAAAAAAATGCACAATAATTATTTATTTTTTTCCAATCAGTATGACTATTTTTTTCTTTATTTTTCTAATGTTTTACTGGCTGAACTTTTGTATACTGTGTTACATAATGGTAGTACTAGTAGACAACCTTGCTTACTCCCTTACTTTTTTCTTGCACATTAATAGTGAAAATATTCATCTAAAAAATCATTAAGTATGATTTTAACTGCAAGTTTTTATGGATGGGTTTATCAAGTTGAATAACTACTCCATTTTTAGTTTCCTACGAGTTTTACCATGAATAAATTTTAAATTTTGTCTAACGCTTTTTTCTTCATTCATTGATAATATCATGTGATTTTTTTTTCTTTTTCCTTTTTTTTTTTTTTTTTTGGCCTGTTAACTTAGGAATGCTAGTAGATATTCAAGTATTGGATCAGTCTTGCATTTATGAAATGGATTCTAGTGGTGTGAAATTTGTTAACATATTGCTAAAACCTGTTGGCTAATATTTTGTTAAAGGTATTTTATGTCTATATTCATAAAGAATATGTCATTAGTTTTCTTTTTTGTAGTGTTTTTGTCTAGTTTGGGTTTGAAGATAATTCTGGGCTCATAAAACTATTCCATATAGTTTTCAGACTGAAAACAAATTTTGAATGAAGTAGTTTCCAAAATAACCCACAGTTTTCAAATGTTATTTTTTCCATGTATTTCAGTGAATTTGTATAAATTAAATATTTTTGCAATCAAAGTTTGGTGTAGCCATCCAAATCCGTTTAAAAAAATTTAGCAAAACAATAAAGTGAAACATTCATAACTGATTACATAGCACATTCAAAATTGATATGTATAAATATATTTTAAAGTGTAAAATTTTTACATATAAATAAAAAAGCTAGCATTATATTATATGCCACTCATCATATATAACCCTATTGAAGAATCATTACTTATACGTTTGCTCATATATTCTTTGAAATTTTTTATCAGATACTTTTAAGTTAAAATATCTATTGTGTTGTTTTAAATTACTATCAGTGGAGAAAATTTCAATGCTATGCCTAGATGAAGTGAACTTTTGTGCTTTTTATAGTCAGAAGAAAAATAAAATAAAATTAGCATGGGCAAATAATGATAGCTAAAATTAAAGCACTGTGTGTACCTAAATAAGAACTTTGCTTCTAAAATAATTTTCACTCTCTTTCATCGCAATATTTTCAAATGATGAATCATTACTGCTAGCATAAAGCTGTGCTCTAAGGTCTCCTATATTAAAGTAAAACAAAACCCCTTGAATAAAATCTCTCAAGCACACATTTCTCTTGAAACCTCATTTCCATAGTCTTCAGCCAACAATTCTGGGAAGTTGTTCTAGTTTTTCTCCCTACTCTCCTCCTTTTATTTATTTATCTTGTTAAATACTGATTTGGCTTGAATGTAGCTGAAACTTAATCACCAGTAGGATAGCATTAAAGGGCAAGGACTTCAGAAGGCTCTAGCCCTGGAGACTCCCTAGTGGTGGAATTGGCGACACCCTTTTGCATTTTCTTTATCCCTTCCACTATGTGAGGACACCTGCACAGCACCATCTTTGCATGTTCCCTTTGCCTATCAGAAGTGGAGATATGGGAATCTTTCTGCAGTGAATACCTGTAATTCACCCTCTTTGGTGTGGTATTTATTGTGCAGCTATCTTAAGCTTCTTATAAAAAGCAAAAACATTGTTTTCATTTTTAAGAAATTATCCAATTTTTTAAGTTAATAATCTTGAAGTATTTCTTAAATCTCCTGTCTGTCTCACATTCAATCCACTTGAAAATTATTGTTGGCACTACCTTCAAAATATATTATGAATTCAAATGCTCATCTTTACCACATTTTCTAATACTGTTGCTGAGTGGAGTGCAATTCAAAACTTATAGGTCTTTGAACATTACTGAAAGGAATTTCAGAGCAGCCAGAAAAGTGTTTAAAACAGAATATGTTGGTAAAAGAAAAAGAGCAAAAGACTGAAATTCATGTTAAAGACCTAAAATGGGTGGTTTGATTATAATTTCTATAGATTTTGATTCAGGTGTAGGAATCACCATGATGAGCATGCACTTTAATGAGCTGAGGAGGTACGGTAGCCTGGCAGGTCCACATTTAGCCTACAGGGAAGTTCAGTGTGCAGACAAGATGTCTGCCCACTTCCTTATTTAAAACTAAAAACTGCCTACAAGAAATTTATCTATCTATGTCTAATTTACCTTGACTACCTTTCCTCAATATCTGGGTAATTTTTCACTGAAAATATTCCAATGGCATCTCTTACTGTCACTGAGTTCCCTAATCCTATGATGCCTTTCAATTCTATTCCACTGATCTATATGCCTGTTCTTGTACCAGTACCAAGCTGTTTTCATTATTGTAGGTTTATAGTAAACTTTAAAGTCTGGTAGTGTGATGCCGCCTGGTTTTTTGTTTTTTGTTTTTATTTTGCTGAGGATTGTCCTGGCTATTCTTGGTTGTTTGTGTTTCCATATGAATTCCTGTATTGTTTTTTCTAGATCTGAGAAGAATGTTGCTGGTAATTTGATGGGTATTGCATTAAATCTGTAGATTGCCTTAGGTAAGATAGACATCTTAACAATGTTGATTCTTCAAATCCATGAGCATGGAATATTTTCCCACTTGTTTCTGGCATCTTTGATTTATTTGGCAGTGTTTTGTAGTTTTCATTGTAAAGATCTTTCACGTCTCTGGTTACGAAGATGCCAAGGTATTTCATTTTTTGTGGCTATTGTGAATGGGATTGTGTTTTTTATTTGGGCTTCTGTTTGTTTATTATTGGTGTAAAGAAATGCGATTGTCTTTTGCA
>NW_007246011.1:291122-297156 GCF_000164805.1 Carlito syrichta
GAGTTGGAGTCTCACTCTGTCACCCAGACTGGAGTGCAGTGGCTGCTCCTGACCACCTGCAGCCTCAACCTGCTGGGCTCTGGGGGGATCCTTCTGCCTCAGCCTTCCGAGTAGCCGGAATTACAGGCATGCGCTACCATGCCTGGCTGATTTTTTTTATTTATCGTAGAGATAAGGTCTCGCTGCCCAGGCATCTTTGATTTTTTTGAGCAGTGTTTTGTAATTTTCATTTTAAAGATCTTTCACATCTTTGCTTAGGAAGATGCCAAGGTATTTCATTTTTAGGTGGCTATTGTGAATGGGATTGTGCTTTTTATTTGGATTTCTGTTGGTTTATTATTGGTGTAAGGAAATGTGATTGTCTTTTGCACATTTATTTTATACACTAGACTTTGCCAAAGTCCTTTGCCTGTGCAAGGAGGTTTTTGACAGATTCTCTTGGGTTTTCAAGGCATATAATCATGTCGTCTGCAAAGAGAGATAACTTGACTTCCACTTTCCTTATTTGGATATGCCTGATCTCCTTCTCTTTTCTGATTGCTCTAGCCAGGACTTCCAAATCTATATTGAGCAGGAGTGGTGAGAGTGGGCATCCTTGTCTTGTACCAGTTTTCAGAGGAAATGGTTGCAATTTCTGTCTGTTTAGGAGTATCCTGGCTGTGGGTTTCTTGTAGATGGCTCTTACTATTTTGAAGTATGCTCCATCTATGCCTAGATGTTCGAGGGTTTTTATTAAGAAGGGGTGCTGGATTTTATCAAAAACTTTTTCTGTGTTTAATGATATAATCATGTGGTTTTTGTTTTGACATCTGTTGATGTATTTAACTACATATATGGTCTTGCAAATGTTGGACCAGTCTTGCATCTCGGGATGAAGTCTATTTGTTCATGATAGATGATTTTTGCGATGTGTTGTTGAATCCTGTTTGCTTGGATCTTGTTGAGAATTTCAGCATCTATGTTCATCAAAGATATTGGCCTAGGGTTCTCTTTCATTGTTGGGTTTTTACCTAACTTGAGTATCAATGTGATGTAAGCTTCATGAAATGATTTGGAGATAATTCCATCTTTCTCAATCACCAGGAATACTTTCAGTAGGATTAGAATCAGTTCCTCCTTTTATGTCTTATAGAATTCTGCTGGAAAGCCATCTGGTTCAGGGCTTTTTTGTTTTGTAGATAGTTTTCTTATGACATATTCAATTTCCTTGATTGTTATTGGTCTATTTAGGGTCTCAATTTCTTCTTGTTTCAACATAGGTAGGTTGTGTGATGTCAGAAAGCCTCCATTTTCTTAAGGTTTTCAAGTTTGTTTCCATACAAGTATACATAGTAGTCTCTGATGATCTTTTGTATTTCTTCAGGGTCAGATGTGACTTCATATTTTGTGTTTCTGATTGTATTTATTTGGTCTGATTTTCTATTTTTCTTGGTCAGTCTAGCTAGGGCACCATCAATCTTGTTTATCCTTTCAAAGAACCAGCTTTTGTTTCATTAGTTTTTTGTATTATCATTTTGTCATCTACGTCCTGGATTTGGGCTTTCATTTTGGTGATCTAGATTCTTCTGCTGAAGTTAGGGTTTTGGTGGTCTTGCTTTTCCAGCTTCTTTAGGTGACTTTTTAGGCTGTTAATTTGTGATTCTTTCTTTTTTCTTCAGGTGCGTTGTAGGGATATGAATTCCCTTCTTATTACAGCTTTCATGGCATCCCAGATATTTTGGTAAGATGTTTCTTCATTTTCATTTGTTTCTAGGTATCTTTTAATCTGTTTTGATTTCCATGTTGACCCAGGAGTTGTTTAGCATCATACTGTTTAGTGCCCATGTCTTTATATGCTCTGGGGGAACCTTGTTGGTATTGATATTTATTTTTATTCCACTGTGGTTTGAGAAGGTGCATGGCAAAATTTCAATCTTTTGTAATTTGTTTATGTTTGACTTATGGCCAAGGATGTGGTCGATCTTAGAGTGCATTCCATGCAGTGATGCCTAGAATGTATATTCTGTGGTCATTGGGTGGAGTGTTTTGTCGGTATCAATTAAGTCTATTTGGTCAAGAGTCACATTGAGATTCTGGATCTTGTTGCTGATTTTTTTGTCCTGATGCTCTGTCTAGGGTTGTGTGTGGGGTATTAAAGTCCCCAGCTATGACAGTGTTAGAGTCAATATCTTTTTTGACATAGAAGCTGCTTTAAGAAAGTTGGTGTTCCTATGTTGAGTGCATATATGTTTAGGACGGATATTTCTTGTTGATGGATTGAATGTTTTATCATTATGTAGTGGTCTTCTGTATCTTTTTTATATTTTTGATAGATTAAAGGGTATTTTGTCTGAGATTAAGATCACAACTCCTCCTTTCTTTTGAGTTCCTGAAGTTTTTCTTCCCATTCTCTTACTTTGAGTCTGTGAGTGTCATTACTGTGAGATGAGTCTCTTGGAGGCAATATATTGTTGCTTGGTGATATTTTATCCATTTTGTCAACCTGTGTCTTTTCAGTCGTCCATTTAGTCCATTCACATTCAGGCTAATTATTGATATGTGAGAGTTGATCCCTATGATGAGGTTCTTATAGAGTTGTTGTTTTTCCTGTTTGTTTGTTGTCTTTCTTTTGGTTTTTGTGTTGGTTCATATGTATTTTTAATCTTTTTTCCTGTACTCTTGTGAAGGATATTGTTGTTTCTTTTCCTTTTTTTCTGGGTTTAATGCTTTCTTAAGTATTTCTTGTAGAGGTGGTCTGGAGGCAGCATAATTTCTTAGGGATTGGATATCTGGGAAAGATTTTTTAATTCTCCCTCACTGCTGAAGCTTAGCTTAGCTGGGCAGGTTATTCTTGGTTGAAATTGTTTATCTTTTAGAACTTCGAAGATAGGGCTCCAGGCTCTCCTAGCCTGAAGGGTTCTGTTGATAAATCCACTGCTATTCTAATTGGTCTTCTATGGTAGGTAGTCTATTCTTTTTCTCTTGCTGACTTTAGGATTTTTTCTTTTATATTTACTTTGTTTATTCAAATTATTATGTGTCTGGGAGTTGGTCTTCTCATTTGTTGTCTTACAGGGGTTCTCTGAATCTCTTGTGCTTGAATTTTTGCATCACTGATGAGATGAGGAAAGCTTTCTTGAATAATTTCATGGAATGTTTGTTCCAGGGTGGTCTCTGTCTTTCTTTCTGCTTCAGGAAGTCAAATTACTCTTAGGTTTGGTCTCTTGAAGTAATTGCTCATCTCTTGAAGGTTTTGTTCTGTCTTTTTAAGCTTCTTTTCTATGTTTTTAACAGTTTGGGTTAGCTCTATATTTTGGTCCTCAAGTTCTGAGATTCTTTCTTCTGCTTGGCTAATTTTGCTTTCCATGCTTATCAGTTTATTATTTATTTCATTCACAATATTCTTTGCTACTACTATCTCAGTTATCAACTACTTCCTATTTTCCTCTTGTCTCTCCTCAATTATTTTTAATCTCTCTGTTAATGTCTTGCTATCTGAGTTTGTAGTATGAGACCAGTCATTCTGGGGGCTCTTCATTGTTTGCATTCCAAAGTCTGTTTTCTCAGTGTTTGACCTCCCAAGAGTCTGTGAAAGACTTATATTCTTCTTTTGGTTTCTCTTCATTTGTGTAGATTTTTCTCTCCCCTTTTCCCTCCCCTTCTTTAATTCTGTTATTCAGGGAAGGCGAGGTTGCTTTTACTTCTTTTTGTACATTCTTCTGTTCTTCCTAATGAGGATCCTCTGGGTTTGTTCACTTCTGAGGCTGGTCTATGGGTTGGGGGCTGTACTTTTTGCAGTTTTGAGATTTAATTGATGGGGAAGCTCTGATTCAGTATCTATCTTCAGATCCCAGTATCCACTGACAGGTGTATGGGCACCCTGGAACTCACTTCCCACTGCTTTACAATCTGTCTATGCAGTGGAGGTTTAGGTTTGCTCCCTGGAACAAAAAGAGGTAAGAAAAAGAAAAATAATGGAAGAAGGGGAAGTCAAGAGGAAGTTGGAGAGAGAGAAGAGTAAAAGGGAAACAGACATATATACCAACTAACAAATGAAAAGAGACACAAAGCCAAAAAAGAGCAAAAAACAAACAAAATCCCCTAAAGCATACTGGTAATCACCCAAAGACAGTCCAATAAAATCATGCCTTTTGATGTATTCCTCCCCAACACACACAGGTAGTCTAAATAAAAAAGGGAACAAAACAAACAGCCAACTCAATAAAATAAAAAATCAAAATAAGGAATCAGACTAGCTCTGAGGTCTTTCCTGAAAGTCTGATCTCTAGCCCTTCCCCTCTGTTCTCATTGCAGGCAGATAGGGTTACTCATCATAGCTTGGGTCAGTTCCCTTTGCTTGCTGCCTGACTGATTGGCACACAGAACTGAGTTGTCTGTGTCTAATTCAGCACAGGGAAGGTGTTTCTGTCTCCTGGTTTGGTGAAGTTACCTTAGGCAACAAGGGGGAGGCTGTGAGGAGATGGTGGGGCAATGCAAATCTCTGCCTGGAAAATGGCTGTGGTGGGTGTCTCCTCACCAGGCATGAACTTCTTTTGACTTTCCCCAGTTCTCTCTCTCCACTCAACCAGGACCTCAGTCGATCTGCTATGACAGGTGTGGTGATGCGAGTCTGGCATCAGGCACTGGGAACCAGCAAGATAGCTGAGTGCTACAGTTTGGTGTGCCATGGAAACCTTGGGGTGGAGGAAGGAGCTGGGAATTCCTCGGCCTGTAGTTGAGAGCCACAGAAGGGGCAGTTGCTCAGCACCTGGTAGCAACCACAGCAGTAATCCCTTGTGGAGGCTATAATGCAGTGGTGAGAGTTTGCTGCTTGGGACTGGCTATATCAGCCACCCTCTGTGGAGATGGCAGCTGTGGGGGTGCTTGGAACTGCCTTCAGGAGCCATGTTTTGTGGAGATCTTCACAGTTCGAATTGTCCTGTCGCCATCTTGCTGCATGTCTGGACTTTTTTCATCTGTGGAAACAAACAAATAAAAACTTACTCTCTCCTAGACCAGGTGAATAGGAAGAATGGGGTACATGGAGTCATAGGGTCATGTTGTTTTTTGGTCAAAAATTGATGAACACCCAGGGCAGGGTGGGCAAGTGTATTTGTAAATCACTCATCAAGCAATGGACAAATACATTGAAAGAATCTTCAAAAAAAATGTATTGATGTTGAACACAGCCTCTCATAACTGAGCTATCTGGTACACTGATACTGATGAGTTCCTAAAAGACTTGCCTAGTGGGAAAAGTCTATACTACAAGAGGCCCTCCTGCCAAAAGATAATTTCATTTTTTGGGAGCCCCCTCTTATATATTTGTTTATACACTGTTTATCTCCACAAAATATACATTTTAATAAGGAAGGAGCTTTAATTGCTTCTTACTGTATCCTCAAGACCTAAAATAGCATCCAACATGTCGTAGTGTCTCATTAAATATTTGTTGAATGAATACATTAATTTATTTACTTACAATATAAAGTAGATTACTAAATTTACTTTATATATACAATATAAAGTAAATTACTGAATAGCAACTTAATAAAATACTAAATTGGTTATCGGTAAAGTTTAAATCTTATTCTTGTACGTGATAAATGATTAGTGAATATTAATTTCTTTGGACCTCTTTGAATTGCTTTGCATTCATATTTTATAAATAAAGCACATAAAATAATATAGATGCAAATATGTATCTATAGCAGTACTTACCGCTATTACAAACTTGTCAGGAAAGAATTCAGGAAATATTGTATTATAGAAAAATTCTCTCTTGACTTGCATATTCCAAAAAATGTCCACTACAGTTATCTATCCCTTTGAGTTGCCATTTTCCTAAATCATTTCTTTAGTGGCCAAAAAAATATTTTACTCATTGATTTCTAATTTTACTAGAAGAAAAAAATCAAAAATTTTGAAATTATTACCCACCTGGGCAACTTGGCAAGACCTCATTTCTACAATAAATCAAAGAATTAGCTGGGCATGGTAGCACATGCCTGTAGTTCCAGCTACTTGGAAGGCTGAGGTGGAAGGATCACCGGAG